>NW_025727919.1:0-188184 GCF_021461385.2 Schistocerca piceifrons
CCGAATCTTAATACAAAAGGCACAATGCCGACTTAAGTACAAGAGGACTGACACTTGCTATCTTTCTATTATTTGGACCTCTCCTGAGAGTCCAGTTTTAGATTCCGATCCTGCACTTCAGGGTTTACTGTATCCCTTGGACCGTCTTATTGACGATGAATCACAGAAATTGCACCCAAATTTAATACAAAAGGCACAATGCCGAGTTAAGTACATGAGGACTGACACTCTAAATTTCTATGATTTCAACCTCTGCAGGGGGTCCAGTTTTCGATTCCGATGCATCACTTCAGTTTACTGTAACCCTTGGACCTTCTTATTGACGATGAAACATCAGATATTGCATCCGCATTGAATACAAAAGGCACAATGCCGACTTAAGTCAAGAGGAGTGACACTCTAACTTTCTATGATTTGAACCCCTCCTGTGAGTCCAGTTTCGGTTTCCGATGCTTCACTTCGGGTTTATTGTATCCCTTGGAACTTCTTATTGACGATGAAACACAGAAATTGCATCCGAATTTAATACAAAGGCACAATGCCGACTTAAGTACAAGAGGACTGACACTCTAACTTTCTATTATTTGAACCTCTCCTGTGAGTCCACTTTTAGATTCCGATGCTTCACCTCAGGTTTGCTGTATCGCTTGGAACTTCTTATTGACGATGAAACACAGAAATTGCATCCGAATTTAATACAAAAGGCACAATGCCGACTTAAGTACAAGAGGACTGACACTCTATCTTTCTATTATTTGGACCTCTCCTGAGAGTCCAGTTTTAGATTCCGATGCTTCACTTCAGGTTTACTGTATCCCTTGGACCTTCTTATTGACGATGAAACACAGAAATTGCATCCGAATTTAATACAAAAGGCACAATGCCGACTTGAGTACAAGAGGACTGACACTCTAACTTTCTATGATTTGAACCTCTCCTGTGAGTCCAGTTTTAGATTTTGATGCTTCACTTCAGGTTTACTGTATCGCTTGGACCCTCTTATTGACGATGAAACAAAGAAATTGCATCCGAATTTAATACAAAAGGCACAATGCCGACTTAAGTACAAGAGGACTGACACTCTAACTTCCTATGATTCGAACCTCTGCAGTGGGTCCAGTTTTCGATTCCGATGCTTCACTTCAGGTTTACTGTAACCCTTGGACCTTCTTATTGACGATGAAACACAGAAAATTGCATCCGAATTTAATACAAAAGGCACAATGCCGACTTACGTACAAGAGGATTGACACTCAAAATTTCTATGATTTGAACCCCTCCTGTGAGTCCAGTTTCGGATTCCGATGCTTCACTTCAGGTTTATTGTATCCCTTGGACCATCTTATTGACGATGAAACACAGAAATTGCATCAGAATTTAATACAAAGGGCGTAATGCCGACTTAAGTACAAGAGGACTGACACTCTATCTTTCTATTATTTGGACCTCTCCTGAGAGTCCAGTTTTAGATTCCGATGCTTCACTTCAGGTTTACTGTAACCCTTGGACCTTCTTATTGACGATGAAACACAGATATTGCATCCGAATTGAATACAAAAGGCACAATGCCGACTTAAGTACAAGAGGACTGACACTCTAGCTCTCTATGATTTGAACCTCTTCTGTGAGTCCAGTTTTAGATTTTGATGCTTCACTTCAGGTTAACTGTATCGCTTGGACCTTCTTATTGACGATGAAACACAGAAATTGAATCCGATTTAATACAAAAGGCACAATGCCGACTTAAGTACAAGAGGACTGACACTCTACCTTTCTATGATTTGAACCTCTGCAGTGAGTCCAGTTTTAGATTCCGATGCTTCACTTCAGGTTTACTGTAACCCTTGGACCTTCTTATTGACGATGAAACACAGAAATTGCATCCGAATTTAATACAAAAGGCACGTTGCCGACTTAAGTACAAGGGGACTGACACTCTAACATTCTATGATTTGAACCCCTCCTGAGAGTCCAGTTTTGGATTCTGACGCTTCACTTCATGTTTACTGTATCCCTTGGACCTTCTTATTGACGAAGAAACACAGAAATTGCTTCCGAATTTAATACAAAATTCACAATGCCGACTTCAGTACAAGAGGACTGACACTCTAACTTTCTGTGATTTGAACCTGTCCTGTGAGTCCAGTTCTGGATTCCGATGCTTCTCTTCAGCGTTACTGTATCCCTTGGACCTTCTTATTGACGATGGAACACAGAAATTGCATCCGAATTTTATACAAGAGCCAAAATGCTTACATAAGTACATGAGGACTGACACTCTAACTTTCTATGATTTTAACCTAAGCAGTGAGTCCAGTTGTAGATTCCGACCTGCTTCAATTCAGGTTTACTGTAACCCTTGGACTTTCTCATTCCCGATGAAACACAGAAATTGCAGCCGAATTTAAATACAAAATGCACAATGCCGTCTTAAGTACAAGAGGACTGACAGTCTAACTTTCTATGATTTGAACCTCTCCTGTGAGTCCAGTTTCTTGATTCCGATGCTTCACCTCAGGTTTGCTGTATCCCTTGGACCTTCTTATTGACGATGAAACACAGAAATTGCATCTGCATTTTTTATACAAAATGCACAATGCCGACTAAGTCAAGAGGAGTGACACTCTAACTTTCTATGATTTGAACCCCTCCTGTGAGTCCAGTTTCGGTTTCCGATGCTTCACTTCGGGTTTATTGTATCCCTTGGAACTTCTTATTGACGATGAAACACAGAAATTGCATCCGAATTTAATACAAAAGGCACAATGCCGACTTAAGTACAAGAGGACTGACACTCTAACTTTCTATGATTTGAACTTCTCCTGTGAGTCCACTTTTAGATTCCGATGCTTCACCTCAGGTTTGCTGTATCCCTTGGACCTTCTTATTGACGATGAAACACAGAAATTGCATCTGAATTTTTTATACAAAAGGCACAATGTCGACTTAAGTACAAGAGGACTGACACACTAACTTTCTACGATTTGAACCTCTCCAGAGTGTCCCGTTTTAGATTCCGATGCTTTACTCCTGGTTTGCTGTATCCCTTAGACCTTCTTATTGACGATGAAACACAGAAATTGCATCCGAATTTAATACAAAAGGCATAATGCCGACGTAAGTACAAGAGGACTGACACTCTAACTTTCTATTATTTGAACCTCTCCTGTGAGTCCAGTTTTAGATTCCGATGCTTCACTTCAGGTATACTGTATCCCATGGACCTTCTTATTGACGATGAAACACAGAAATTGCATCCGAATTTAATACAAAAGCACAATGCCGACTTAAGTACAAGAGCTCTGACACTCTTACTTACTATGATTTGAACCCCTCCTGTGAGTCAAGTTTTGGATTCCGATGCTTCACTTTAGGTTTACTGTTTCCTTTGGATCTTATTATGGACGATAAAACACAGATATTGCATCTGAATTTTTTATACAAAAGGCACAATGCCGACTTAAGTACAATAGGACTTACACTCTAACATTCTATGATTTAAACCCCTCCTGTGAGTCCAGTTTTGGATTCCGACGCTTCACTTCATGTTTACTGTATCCCTTGGACCTTCTTATTGACGATGAAACACAGAAATTGCATCCGAATTTAATACAAAAGGCCCAATGCCGACTTAAGTACAAGAGGACTGACACTCTAAATTTCTATGATTTGAACCTCTCCTGTGAGTCCAGTTTTAGGTTTTGATGCTTCACTTCAGGTTAACTGTATCGCTTGGACCTCCTTATTGACGATGAAACACAGAAATTGCATCCGAATTTAATACAAAAGGCACAATGCCGACTTAAGTACAAGAGGACTGACACACTACCTTTCTATGATTTGAACCTCTGCAGTGAGTCCAGTTTTAAATTCCGATGCTTCACTTCAGGTTTACTGTAACCCTTGGACCTTCTTATTGACGATGAAACACAGAAATTGCATCCGAATTTAATACAAAAGGCACAATGCCGACTTAAGTACAAGGGGACTGACACTCTAACATTCTATGATTTGAACCCCTCCTGAGAGTCCAGTTTTGGATTCTGACGCTTCACTTCATGTTTACTGTATCCCTTGGACCTTCTTATTGACGAAGAAACACAGAAATTGCTTCCGAATTTAATACAAAATTCACAATGCCGACTTAAGTACAAGAGGACTGACACTCTAACTTTCTGTGATTTGAACCTCTCCTGTGAGTCCAGTTTTGGATTCCGATGCTTCTCTTCAGGTTTACTGTATCCCTTGGACCTTCTTATTGACGATGGAACACAGAAATTGCATCCGAATTTAAATGCCAAAATGCTTACATAAGTACATGAGGACTGACACTCTAACTTTCTATGATTTTAACCTAAGCAGTGAGTCCAGTTGTAGATTCCGATGCTTCAATTCAGGTTTACTGTAACCCTTGGACTTTCTCATTCCCGATGAAACACAGAAATTGCAGCCGAATTTAATACAAAAGGCACAATGCCGTCTTAAGTACAAGAGGACTGACACTCTAACTTTCTATGATTTGAACCTCTCCTGTGAGTCCAGTTTCTGATGCCGATGCTTCACCTCAGGTTTGCTGTATCCCTTGGACCTTCTTATTGACGATGAAACACAGAAATTGCATCTGCATTTTTTATACAAAAGGCACAATGCCGACTTAAGTACAAGAGGACAGACACTCTAACCTTCTATGATTTGAACCTCTCCTGCGAGTCCTGTTTTAGATTCCGATGCTTTACTCCAGGTTTACTGTATCCCTTGGACCTTCTTATTGACGATGAAACACAGAAATTGCATCCGAATTTAATACAAAAGGCACAATGCCGACTTAAGTACAAGAGGACTGACACTCTATCTTTCTATTATTTGGACCTCTCCTGAGAGTCCAGTTTTAGATTCCGATCCTTCACTTCAGGTTTACTGTATCCCTTGGACCGTCTTATTGACGATGAATCACAGAAATTGCACCCAAATTTAATACAAAAGGCACAATGCCGAGTTAAGTACATGAGGACTGACACTCTAATTTCTATGATTTCAACCTCTGCAGGGGGTCCAGTTTTCGATTCCGATGCATCACTTCAGGTTTACTGTAACCCTTGGACCTTCTTATTGACGATGAAACACAGATATTGCATCCGCATTGAATACAAAAGGCACAATGCCGACTTAAGTCAAGAGGAGTGACACTCTAACTTTCTATGATTTGAACCCCTCCTGTGAGTCCAGTTTCGGTTTCCGATGCTTCACTTCGGGTTATTGTATCCCTTGGAACTTCTTATTGACGATGAAACACAGAAATTGCATCCGAATTTAATACAAAAGGCACAATTGCCGACTTAAGTACAAGAGGACTGACACTCTAACTTTCTATTATTTGAACCTCTCCTGTGAGTCCACTTTTAGATTCCGATGCTTCACCTCAGGTTTGCTGTATCGCTTGGAACTTCTTATTGACGATGAAACACAGAAATTGCATCCGAATTTAATACAAAAGGCACAATGCCGACTTAAGTACAAGAGGACTGACACTCTATCTTTCTATTATTTGGACCTCTCCTGAGAGTCCAGTTTTAGATTCCGATGCTTCACTTCAGGTTTACTGTATCCCTTGGACCTTCTATTGACGATGAAACACAGAAATTGCATCCGAATTTAATACAAAAGGCACAATGCCGACTTGAGTACAAGAGGACTGACACTCTAACTTTCTATGATTTGAACCTCTCCTGTGAGTCCAGTTTTAGATTTTGATGCTTCACTTCAGGTTTACTGTATCGCTTGGACCCTCTTATTGACGATGAAACAAAGAAATTGCATCCGAATTTAATACAAAAGGCACAATGCCGACTTAAGTACAAGAGGACTGACACTCTAACTTCCTATGATTCGAACCTCTGCAGTGGGTCCAGTTTTCGATTCCGATGCTTCACTTCAGGTTTACTGTAACCCTTGGACCTTCTTATTGACCATGAAACACAGAAATTGCATCCGAATTTAATACAAAAGGCACAATGCCGACTTAAGTACAAGAGGACTGACACTCTAAATTTCTATGATTTGAGATTTGAACCTCTGCACTGAGTCCGGTTTTCGATTCCGATGCTTCACTTCAGGTTTGCTGTAACCCTTGGACCTTCTTATTGGCGATGAAACACAGATATTGCATCCGAATTGAATACAAAAGGCACAATGCCGACTTAAGTACAAGAGGACTGACACTCTAGCTCTCTATGATTTGAACCTCTTCTGTGAGTCCAGTTTTAGATTTTGATGCTTCACTTCAGGTTAACTGTATCGCTTGGACCTTCTTATTGACGATGAAACACAGAAATTGCATCCGAATTTAATACAAAAGGCACAATGCCGACTTAAGTACAAGAGGACTGACACTCTACCTTTCTATGATTTGAACCTCTGCAGTGAGTCCAGTTTTAGATTCCGATGCTTCACTTCAGGTTTACTGTAACCCTTGGACCTTCTTATTGACGATGAAACACAGAAATTGCATCCGAATTTAATACAAAAGGCACGTTGCCGACTTAAGTACAAGGGGACTGACACTCTAACATTCTATGATTTGAACCCCTCCTGAGAGTCCAGTTTTGGATTCTGACGCTTCACTTCATGTTTACTGTATCCCTTGGACCTTCTTATTGACGAAGAAACACAGAAATTGCTTCCGAATTTAATACAAAATTCACAATGCCGACTTCAGTACAAGAGGACTGACACTCTAACTTTCTGTGATTTGAACCTGTCCTGTGAGTCCAGTTCTGGATTCCGATGCTTCTCTTCAGCGTTACTGTATCCCTTGGACCTTCTTATTGACGATGGAACACAGAAATTGCATCCGAATTTTATACAAGAGCCAAAATGCTTACATAAGTACATGAGGACTGACACTCTAACTTTCTATGATTTTAACCAAAGCAGTGAGTCCAGTTGTAGATTCCGATGCTTCAATTTAGGTTTACTGTAACCCTTGGACTTTCTCATTCCCGATGAAACACAGAAATTGCAGCCGAATTTAATACAAAATGCACAATGCCGTCTTAAGTACAAGAGGACTGACAGTCTAACTTTCTATGATTTGAACCTCTCCTGTGAGTCCAGTTTCTGATTCCGATGCTTCACCTCAGGTTTGCTGTATCCCTTGGACCTTCTTATTGACGATGAAACACAGAAATTGCATCTGCATTTTTTATACAAAAGGCACAATGCCGACTTAAGTACAAGAGGACAGACACTCTAACCTTCTATGATTTGAACCTCTCCTGCGAGTCCTGTTTTAGATTCCGATGCTTTACTCCAGGTTTACTGTATCCCTTGGACCTTCTTATTGACGATGAAACACAGAAATTGCATCCGAATTTAATACAAAAGGCACAATGCCGACTTAAGTACAAGAGGACTGACACTCTATCTTTCTATTATTTGGACCTCTCCTGAGAGTCCAGTTTTAGATTCCGATGCTTCACTTCAGGTTTACTGTATCCTTTGGACCGTCTTATTGACGATGAAACACAGAAATTGCACCCGAATTTAATACAAAAGGCACAATGGCGAGTTAAGTACATGAGGACTGACACTCTAACTTCCTATGATTTCAACCTCTGCAGGGGGTCCAGTTTTCGATTCCGATGCATCACTTCAGGTTTACTGTAACCCTTGGACCTTCTTATTGACGATGAAACACAGATATTGCATCCGCATTGAATACAAAAGGCACAATGCCGACTTAAGTCAAGAGGAGTGACACTCTAACTTTCTATGATTTGAACCCCTCCTGTGAGTCCAGTTTCGGTTTCCGATGCTTCACTTCGGGTTTATTGTATCCCTTGGAACTTCTTATTGACGATGAAACACAGAAATTGCATCCGAATTTAATACAAAAGGCACAATGCCGACTTAAGTACAAGAGGACTGACACTCTAACTTTCTATGATTTGAACTTCTCCTGTGAGTCCACTTTTAGATTCCGATGCTTCACCTCAGGTTTGCTGTATCCCTTGGACCTTCTTATTGACGATGAAACACAGAAATTGCATCTGAATTTTTTATACAAAAGGCACAATGTCGACTTAAGTACAAGAGGACTGACACACTAACTTTCTACGATTTGAACCTCTCCAGAGTGTCCCGTTTTAGATTCCGATGCTTTACTCCTGGTTTGCTGTATCCCTTAGACCTTCTTATTGACGATGAAACACAGAAATTGCATCCGAATTTAATACAAAAGGCATAATGCCGACGTAAGTACAAGAGGACTGACACTCTAACTTTCTATTATTTGAACCTCTCCTGTGAGTCCAGTTTTAGATTCCGATGCTTCACTTCAGGTATACTGTATCCCATGGACCTTCTTATTGACGATGAAACACAGAAATTGCATCCGAATTTAATACAAAAGCACAATGCCGACTTAAGTACAAGAGCTCTGACACTCTTACTTACTATGATTTGAACCCCTCCTGTGAGTCAAGTTTTGGATTCCGATGCTTCACTTTAGGTTTACTGTTTCCTTTGGATCTTATTATGGACGATAAAACACAGATATTGCATCTGAATTTTTTATACAAAAGGCACAATGCCGACTTAAGTACAATAGGACTTACACTCTAACATTCTATGATTTAAACCCCTCCTGTGAGTCCAGTTTCGGTTTCCGATGCTTCACTTCGGGTTTATTGTATCCCTTGGAACTTCTTATTGACGATGAAACACAGAAATTGCATCCGAATTTAATACAAAAGGCACAATGCCGACTTAAGTACAAGAGGACTGACACTCTAACTTTCTATTATTTGAACCTCTCCTGTGAGTCCACTTTTAGATTCCGATGCTTCACCTCAGGTTTGCTGTATCGCTTGGAACTTCTTATTGACGATGAAACACAGAAATTGCATCCGAATTTAATACAAAAGGCACAATGCCGACTTAAGTACAAGAGGACTGACACTCTATCTTTCTATTATTTGGACCTCTCCTGAGAGTCCAGTTTTAGATTCCGATGCTTCACTTCAGGTTTACTGTATCCCTTGGACCTTCTTATTGACGATGAAACACAGAAATTGCATCCGAATTTAATACAAAAGGCACAATGCCGACTTGAGTACAAGAGGACTGACACTCTAACTTTCTATGATTTGAACCTCTCCTGTGAGTCCAGTTTTAGATTTTGATGCTTCACTTCAGGTTTACTGTATCGCTTGGACCCTCTTATTGACGATGAAACAAAGAAATAGCATCCGAATTTAATACAAAAGGCACAATGCCGACTTAAGTACAAGAGGACTGATACTCTAACTTCCTATGATTCGAACCTCTGCAGTGGGTCCAGTTTTCGATTCCGATGCTTCACTTCAGGTTTACTGTAACCCTTGGACCTTCTTATTGACGATGAAACACAGAAATTGCATCCGAATTTAATACAAAAGGCACAATGCCGACTTAAGTACAAGAGGACTGACACTCTAAATTTCTATGATTTGAACCTCTGCACTGAGTCCGGTTTTCGATTCCGATGCTTCACTTCAGGTTTGCTGTAACCCTTGGACCTTCTTATTGGCGATGAAACACAGATATTGCATCCGAATTGAATACAAAAGGCACAATGCCGACTTAAGTACAAGAGGACTGACACTCTAGCTCTCTATGATTTGAACCTCTTCTGTGAGTCCAGTTTTAGATTTTGATGCTTCACTTCAGGTTAACTGTATCGCTTGGACCTTCTTATTGACGATGAAACACAGAAATTGCATCCGAATTTAATACAGAAGGCACAATGCCGACTTAAGTACAAGAGGACTGACACTCTACCTTTCTATGATTTGAACCTTTGCAGTGAGTCCAGTTTTAGATTCCGATGCTTCACTTCAGGTTTACTGTAACCCTTGGACCTTCTTATTGACGATGAAACACAGAAATTGCATCCGAATTTAATACAAAAGGCACGTTGCCGACTTAAGTACAAGGGGACTGACACTCTAACATTCTATGATTTGAACCCCTCCTGAGAGTCCAGTTTTGGATTCTGACGCTTCACTTCATGTTTACTGTATCCCTTGGACCTTCTTATTGACGAAGAAACACAGAAATTGCTTCCGAATTTAATACAAAATTCACAATGCCGACTTCAGTACAAGAGGACTGACACTCTAACTTTCTGTGATTTGAACCTGTCCTGTGAGTCCAGTTCTGGATTCCGATGCTTCTCTTCAGCGTTACTGTATCCCTTGGACCTTCTTATTGACGATGGAACACAGAAATTGCATCCGAATTTTATACAAGAGCCAAAATGCTTACATAAGTACATGAGGACTGACACTCTAACTTTCTATGATTTTAACCTAAGCAGTGAGTCCAGTTGTAGATTCCGATGCTTCAATTCAGGTTTACTGTAACCCTTGGACTTTCTCATTCCCGATGAAACACAGAAATTGCAGCCGAATTTAATACAAAATGCACAATGCCGTCTTAAGTACAAGAGGACTGACAGTCTAACTTTCTATGATTTGAAGCTCTCCTGTGAGTCCAGTTTCTGATTCCGATGCTTCACCTCAGGTTTGCTGTATCCCTTGGACCTTCTTATTGACGATGAAACACAGAAATTGCATCTGCATTTTTTATACAAAAGGCACAATGCCGACTTAAGTACAAGAGGACAGACACTCTAACCTTCTATGATTTGAACCTCTCCTGCGAGTCCTGTTTTAGATTCCGATGCTTTACTCCAGGTTTACTGTATCCCTTGGACCTTCTTATTGACGATGAAACACAGAAATTGCATCCGAATTTAATACAAAAGGCACAATGCCGACTTAAGTACAAGAGGACTGACACTCTATCTTTCTATTATTTGGACCTCTCCTGAGAGTCCAGTTTTAGATTCCGATGCTTCACTTCAGGTTTACTGTATCCTTTGGACCGTCTTATTGACGATGAAACACAGAAATTGCACCCGAATTTAATACAAAAGGCACAATGGCGAGTTAAGTACATGAGGACTGACACTCTAACTTCCTATGATTTCAACCTCTGCAGGGGGTCCAGTTTTCGATTCCGATGCATCACTTCAGGTTTACTGTAACCCTTGGACCTTCTTATTGACGATGAAACACAGATATTGCATCCGCATTGAATACAAAAGGCACAATGCCGACTTAAGTCAAGAGGAGTGACACTCTAACTTTCTATGATTTGAACCCCTCCTGTGAGTCCAGTTTCGGTTTCCGATGCTTCACTTCGGGTTTATTGTATCCCTTGGAACTTCTTATTGACGATGAAACACAGAAATTGCATCCGAATTTAATACAAAAGGCACAATGCCGACTTAAGTACAAGAGGACTGACACTCTAACTTTCTATGATTTGAACTTCTCCTGTGAGTCCACTTTTAGATTCCGATGCTTCACCTCAGGTTTGCTGTATCCCTTGGACCTTCTTATTGACGATGAAACACAGAAATTGCATCTGAATTTTTTATACAAAAGGCACAATGTCGACTTAAGTACAAGAGGACTGACACACTAACTTTCTACGATTTGAACCTCTCCAGAGTGTCCCGTTTTAGATTCCGATGCTTTACTCCTGGTTTGCTGTATCCCTTAGACCTTCTTATTGACGATGAAACACAGAAATTGCATCCGAATTTAATACAAAAGGCATAATGCCGACGTAAGTACAAGAGGACTGACACTCTAACTTTCTATTATTTGAACCTCTCCTGTGAGTCCAGTTTTAGATTCCGATGCTTCACTTCAGGTATACTGTATCCCATGGACCTTCTTATTGACGATGAAACACAGAAATTGCATCCGAATTTAATACAAAAGCACAATGCCGACTTAAGTACAAGAGCTCTGACACTCTTACTTACTATGATTTGAACCCCTCCTGTGAGTCAAGTTTTGGATTCCGATGCTTCACTTTAGGTTCACTGTTTCCTTTGGATCTTATTATGGACGATAAAACACAGATATTGCATCTGAATTTTTTATACAAAAGGCACAATGCCGACTTAAGTACAATTGGACTTACACTCTAACATTCTATGATTTAAACCCCTCCTGTGAGTCCAGTTTTGGATTCCGACGCTTCACTTCATGTTTACTGTATCCCTTGGACCTTCTTATTGACGATGAAACACAGAAATTGCATCCGAATTTAATACAAAAGGCCCAATGCCGACTTAAGTACAAGAGGGACTGACACTCTAAATTTCTATGATTTGAACCTCTCCTGTGAGTCCAGTTTTAGGTTTTGATGCTTCACTTCAGGTTAACTGTATCGCTTGGACCTCCTTATTGACGATGAAACACAGAAATTGCATCCGAATTTAATACAAAAGGCACAATGCCGACTTAAGTACAAGAGGGACTGACACACTACCCTTTCTATGATTTGAACCTCTGCAGTGAGTCCAGTTTTAAATTCCGATGCTTCACTTCAGGTTTACTGTAACCCTTGGACCTTCTTATTGACGATGAAACACAGAAATTGCATCCGAATTTAATACAAAAGGCACAATGCCGACTTAAGTACAAGGGGACTGACACTCTAACATTCTATGATTTGAGCCCCTCCTGAGAGTCCAGTTTTGGATTCTGACGCTTCACTTCATGTTTACTGTATCCCTTGGACCTTCTTATTGACGAAGAAACACAGAAATTGCTTCCGAATTTAATACAAAATTCACAATGCCGACTTAAGTACAAGAGGACTGACACTCTAACTTTCTGTGATTTGAACCTCTCCTGTGAGTCCAGTTTTGGATTCCGATGCTTCTCTTCAGGTTTACTGTATCCCTTGGACCTTCTTATTGACGATGGAACACAGAAAATTGCATCCGAATTTAAATGCCAAAATGCTTACATAAGTACATGAGGGACTGACACTCTAACTTTCTATGATTTTAACCTAAGCAGTGAGTCCAGTTGTAGATTCCGATGCTTCAATTCAGGTTTACTGTAACCCTTGGACTTTCTCATTCCCGATGAAACACAGAAATTGCAGCCGAATTTAATACAAAAGGCACAATGCGCTCTTAAGTACAAGAGGACTGACACTCTAACTTTCTATGATTTGAACCTCTCCTGTGAGTCCAGTTTCTGATGCCGATGCTTCACCTCAGGTTTGCTGTATCCCTTGGACCTTCTTATTGACGATGAAACACAGAAATTGCATCTGCATTTTTTATACAAAAGGCACAATGCCGACTTAAGTACAAGAGGGACAGACACTCTAACCTTCTATGATTTGAACCTCTCCTGCGAGTCCTGTTTTAGATTCCAATGCTTTACTCCAGGTTTACTGTATCCCTTGGGACCTTCTTATTGTCGATGAAACACAGAAATTGCATCCGAATTTAATACAAAAGGCACAATGCCGACTTAAGTACAAGAGGACTAACACTCTATCTTTCTATTATTTGGACCTCTCCTGAGAGTCCAGTTTTAGATTCCGATCCTTCACTTCAGGTTTACTGTATCCCTTGGACCGTCTTATTGACGATGAATCACAGAAATTGCACCCAAATGTAATACAAAAGGCACAATGCCGAGTTAAGTACATGAGGACTGGACACTCTAAATTTCTATGATTTCAACCTCTGCAGGGGGTCCAGTTTTCGATTCCGATGCATCACTTCAGGTTTACTGTAACCCTTGGACCTTCTTATTGACGATGAAACACAGATATTGCATCCGCATTGAATACAAAAGGCACAATGCCGACTTAAGTCAAGAGGAGTGACACTCTAACTTTCTATGATTTGAACCCCTCCTGTGAGTCCAGTTTCGGTTTCCGATGCTTCACTTCGGGTTTATTGTATCCCTTGGAACTTCTTATTGACGATGAAACACAGAAATTGCATCCGAATTTAATACAAAAGGCACAATGCCGACTTAAGTACAAGAGGACTGACACTCTAACTTTCTATTATTTGAACCTCTCCTGTGAGTCCACTTTTAGATTCCGATGCTTCACCTCAGGTTTGCTGTATCGCTTGGAACTTCTTATTGACGATGAAACACAGAAATTGCATCCGAATTTAATACAAAAGGCACAATGCCGACTTAAGTACAAGAGGGACTGACACTCTATCTTTCTATTATTTGGACCTCTCCTGAGAGTCCAGTTTTAGATTCCGATGCTTCACTTCAGGTTTACTGTATCCTTGGACCTTCTTATTGACGATGAAACACAGAAATTGCATCCGAATTTAATACAAAAGGCACAATGCCGACTTGAGTACAAGAGGACTGACACTCTAACTTTCTATGATTTGAACCTCTAATGTGAGTCCAGTTTTAGATTTTGATGCTTCACTTCAGGTTTACTGTATCGCTTGGACCCTCTTATTGACGATGAAACAAAGAAATTGCATCCGAATTTAATACAAAAGGCACAATGCCGACTTAAGTACAAGAGGACTGACACTCTAACTTCCTATGATTCGAACCTCTGCAGTGGGTCCAGTTTTCGATTCCGATGCTTCACTTCAGGTTTACTGTAACCCTTGGACCTTCTTATTGACGATGAAACACAGAAATTGCATCCGAATTTAATACAAAAGGCACAATGCCGACTTAAGTACAAGAGGACCGACACTCTAACTTTCTATGATTTGAACCCCTCCTGTGAGTCCAGTTTCGGATTCCGATGCTTCACTTCAGGTTTATTGTATCCCTTGGAACTTCTTATTGACGATGAAACACAGAAATTGCATCCGAATTTAATAGAAAAGGCACAATGCCCGACTTAAGTACAAGAGGACTGACATTCTATTTTTCTATGATTTGAACCTCTCCTGTGAGTCCAGTTTTTGATTCCGATGCTTCACTTCAGGTTTACTGTATCCCTTGGACCTTCTTATTGACAATGGAACACAAAAATTGCATCCGAATTTAATACAAGAGGGCACAATGCCGACTTAAGTACAGCAGGGACTGACCCTCTAACTTTCTATGATTTGAACCTCTGCACTGAGTCCGGTTTTACATTACGATGCGTCACTTCTGGTTCACTGTAACATTTGGACTTTCTTATTGACGATGAAACAAAGAAATTGCATCCGAATTTAATACAAAAGGCACAATGCCGACTTAAGTACAAGAGGACTGACACTCTATCTTTCTATTATTTGGACCTCTCCTGAGAGTCCAGTTTTAGATTCCGATGCTTCACTTCAGGTTTACTGTATCCCTTGGACCTTCTTATTGACGATGAAACACAGAAATTGCATCCGAATTTAATACAAAAGGCACAATGCCGACTTAAGTACAAGAGGACTGACACTCTAACTTTCTATGATTTGAACCTCTCCTGTGAGCCCCTTTTTAGATTTTGATGCTTCTCTTCAGGTTCACTGTATCGCTTGGACCCTTCTTATTGACGATGAAACAAAGAAATTGCATCCGAAATTTAATACAAAAGGCACAATGCCGACTTAAGTACAAGAGGATTGACACTCTACCTTTCTATGATTTGAACCTCTGCAGTGAGTCCAGTTTTAGTTCCGATGCTTCACTTCAGGTTTACTGTAACCCTTGAACCTTCTTATTGACGATGAAACACAGAAATTGCATCCGAATTTAATACAAAAGGCACAATGCCGACTTAAGTACAAGGTGAGTGACACTCTAACATTCTATGATTTGAACCCCTCCTGTGAGTCCAGTTTTGGATTCCGATACATCTCTTCAGGTTTACTGTATCCCTTGGTCCTTCGTATTGACGATGGAACACAGAAATTGCATCCGAATTTAATACAAGAGCCAAAATGCTTACATAAGTACAAGAGGACTGGACACTCTAACTTTCTATGATTTTAACCTCAGCAGTGAGTCCAGTTGTAGATTCCGATGCTTGAATTCAGGTTTACTGTAACCCTTGGGACATTCTCATTCCCGATGAAACACAGAAATTGCAGCCGAATTAGTACAAAAGGCACAATGCCGACTTAAGTACAGAGGACTGACACTCTAACTTTTTTTGATTTGAACCTCTCCTGTGAGTCCAGTTTCTGATTCCGATGCTTCACCTCAGGTTTGCTGTATCCCTTGGACCTTCTTATTGACGATGAAACACAGAAATTGCATCTGCATTTTTTATACAAAAGGCACAATGCCGACTTAAGTACAAGAGGACAGACACTCTAACCTTCTATGATTTGAACCCCTCCTGTGAGTCCAGCTTCGGATTCCAATGCTTCACTTCAGGTTTATTGTATCCCTTGGAACTTCTTATTGACGATGAAAACACAGAAATTGCATCCGAATTTAATAGAAAAGGCACAATGCTGACTTAAGTACAAGAGGACTGACACTCTAATTTTCTATGATTTGAACCTCTCCTTTGAGTCCAGTTTTTGATTCCGATGCTTCACTTCAGGTTTACTGTATCCCTTGGACCTTCTTATTGACGATGGAACACAGAAATTGCATCCGAATTTAATAAAAGAGGCACAATGCCGACTTAAGTACAAAAGGACTGACACTCTAACTTTCTATGATTTGAACCTCTGCACTGAGTCCGGTTTTACATTACGATGCGTCACTTCTGGTTCACTGTAACACTTCGACCTTCTTATTGACGATGAAACACAGAAATTGCATCCGAATTTAATACAAATGCACAATGCGGACTTACGTACAAGGGGACTGACATTCTAACTCCTCTATGATTTGAACCTCTTCAGTGAGTCCAGTTTTAGATTATGATACCTCACTTCAGGTTTACTGTATCCCTTGGACCTTCTTGTTGACGATGAAAACACAGAAATTGCATCAGAATTTAATACAAAATGCACAATGCCGACTTAAGTACAAGAGGGACTGACACTCTAACTTTCTATTATTTGAACCTCCCCTGTGAGTCCACTTTTAGATTCCGATGCTTCACCTCAGGTTTGCTGCATCAGTTGGACCTTCTTATTGACGATGAAACACAGAAATTGCATCCGAAATTAATACAAAAGGCACAATGCCGACTTAAGTACAAGAGGACTGACACTCTATCTTTCTATTATTTGGACCTCTCCTGAGAGTCCAGTTTTAGATTCCGATGCTTCACTTCAGGTTTTACTGTATCCCTTGGACCTTCTTATTGACGATGAAACACAGAAATTGCATCCGAATTTAATACAAAAGGTACAATGCCGACTTAAGTACAAGAGGACTGGACACTCTAACTTTCTATGATCTGAACCTCTCCTGTGAGTCCAGTTTTAGATTTTGATGCTTCACTTCAGGTTTACTGTATCGCTTGGACCTTCTTGTTGACGATGAAACATAGAAATTGCATCCGAATTTAATACAAAAGGCACAATGCCGACTTAAGTACAAGAGGACTGACACTCTAACTTTCTATGATATCAACCTCTGCAGGGGGGTCCCAGTTTTTCGATTCCGATGCTTCACTTCAGGTTTACTGTAACCCTTGGACATTCTTATTGACGATGAAACACAGAAATTGCATCCGAATTTAATACAAAAGGCACAATGCCGACTTAAGTACAAGAGGACCGACACTCAAAATTTCTATGATTTGAACCAGTCCTGTGAGTCCAGTTTCGGATTCCGATGCTTCACTTCAGGTTTATTGTATCCCTTGGACCTTCTTATTGACGATGAAACACAGAAATTGCATCCGAATTTAATACAAAGGGCACAATGCCGACTTAAGTACAAGAGGGACTGACACTCTAACTTTCTATGATTTGAACCTCTCCTGTGAGTCCAGTTTTAGATTCTGATGCTTCAATTCAGAATTACTGTATCCCTTGGACCTTCTTATTGACGATGGAACACAGAAATTGCATCCGAATTTAATACAAGAGGCACAATGCTGACTTAAGTACAAGAGGACTGACACTCTAAATTTCTATGATTTGAACCTCTGCACTGAGTCCGGTTTTACATTACGATGCGTCACTTCTGGTTCACTGTAACACTTGGACCTTCTTATTGACGATGAAACAAAGAAATTGCATCCGAATATAATACAAAAGGCACAATGACGACTGAAGTACAAGAGGACTGACACTCTACCTTTCAATGATTTGAACCTCTGCAGTGAGTCCAGTTTAGATTCCGATGCTTCACATCAGGTTTACCGTAAACCTTGGACCTTCTTATTGACGATGAAACACAGAAATTGCATCCGAATGTAATACAAAAGGCACAATGCCGACTTAAGTACAGGAGGACTGACACTCTAACATTCTATGATTTGAACCCCTCCTGAGAGTCCAGTTTTGGATTCCGACGCTTCACTTCATGTTTACTGTATCCCTTGGACCTTCTTATTGACGATGAAACACAGACATTGCTTCCGAATTTAATACAAAAATCACAATGCCGACTTAAGTACAAGAGGACTGACACTCTAACTTTCTGTGATTTGAACCTCTCCTGTGAGTCCAGTTTTGGATTCCGATACTTCTCTTCAGGTTTACTGTATCCCTTGGACCTTCTTATTTACGATGGAACACAGAAATTGCATCCGAATTTAGTACAAGAGCCAAAATGCTTACTTAAGTACAAGAGGACTGACACTCTAACTTTCTATGATTTTAACCTCAGCAGTGAGTCCAGTTGTAGATTCCGATGCTTCAATTCAAGTTTACTGTAACCCTTGGACCTTCTCATTCCCGATGATACACAGAAATTGCAGCCGAATTTAATACAAAAGGCACAATGCCGACTTAAGTACAAGAGGGACTGACACTCTAACTTTCTATGATTTGAACCTCTCCTGTGAGTCCAGTTTCTGATTCCGATGCTTCACCTCAGGTTTGCTGTATCCCTTGGACCTACTTATTGACGATGAAATACAGAAATAGCATCTGCATCTTTTATACAAAAGGCACAATGCCGACTTAAGTACAAGAGGACAGGACACTCTATATTTCCATTATTTGGACCTCTCCTGAGAGTCCAGTTTTAGATTCCGATGCTTCACTTCAGGTTTACTGTATCCCTTGGGACCGTCTTATTGACGATGAAAACACAGAAATTGCACCCGAATTTAATACAAAAGGCACAATGCCGAGTTAAGTACAAGAGGACTGACACTCTAACTTTCTATGATATCAACCTCTGCAGGGGGTCCAGTTTTTCGATTCCGATGCTTCACTTCAGGTTTACTGTAACCCTTGGACCTTCTTATTGACGATGAAACACAGATATTGCATCCGAATTGAATACAAAAGGCACAATGCCGACTTAAGTACAAGAGGAGTGACACTCTAATTTTCTATGATTTGAACCCCTCCTGTGAGTCCAGCTTCGGATTCCGATGCTTCACTTCAGGTTTATTGTATCCCTTGGAACTTCTTATTGACGATGAAATACAGAAATTGCATCCGAATTTAATAGAAACGGCACAATGCTGACTTAAGTACAAGTGGACTGACACTCTAATTTTCTATGATTTGAACCTCTCCTGTGAGTCCAGTTTTTGATTCCGATGCTTCACTTCAGGTTTACTGTATCCCTTGGACATTCTTGTTGACGATGAAACACAGAAATTGCATCCGAATTTAATACAAAAGGCACAATGCCGACTTAAGTACAAGAGGACTGACACTCTAACTTTCTATGATTTGAACCTCTCCTGTGAGTCCAGTTTTAGATTTTGATGCTCCACTTCAGGTTTACTGTATCGCTTGGACCTTCTTATTGACGATGAAACAAAGAAATTGCATCCGAATTTAATACAAAAGGCACAATGCCGACTTAAGTACAAGAGGACTGACACTCTAACTTTCTATGATTTGAACCTCTGCAGTGGGTCCAGTTTTCGATTCCGATGCTTCACTTCAGGTTTACTGTAACCCTTGGACCTTCGTATTGACGATAAGACACAGAAATTGCATCCGAATTTAATACAAAAGGCACAATGCCGACTTAAGTACAGGGGGGGACTGACACTCTAACATTCTATGATTTGAACCCCTCCTGAGAGTCCCAGTTTTGGATTCCGACGCTTCACTTCATGTTTACTGTATCCCTTGGACCTTTTTATTGACGATGAAACACAGAAATGGCTTCCGTTTTGAATACAAAAGGCACAAAGCCGACTTAAGTACAAGAGGACTGACACTCTAACTTTCTGTGATTTGAACCTCTCCTGTGAGTCCAGTTTTGGATTCCGATGCTTCTCTTCAGGTTTACTGTTTCCCTTGGACCTTCTTATTGACGATGGAACACAGAAATTGCATCCGAATTTAATACAAGAGCCAAAATGCTAACTTAAGTACAAGAGGGACTGACACTCTAACTTTCTATGATTTTAACCTCTGCTGTGAGTCCAGTTAGAGATTCCGATGCTTCAATTCAGGTTTACTGTAACCCTTGGACTTTCTCATTCCCGATGAAACACAGAAATTGCAGCCGAATTTAATACAAAAGTCACAATGCCGATTTAAGTACAAGAGGACTGACACTCAAAATTTCTATGATTTGAACCAGTCCTGTGAGTCCAGTTTCGGATTCCGATGCTTCACTTCAGGTTTATTGTATCCCTTGGACCTTCTTATTGGACGATGAAACACAGAAATTGCATCCGAATTTAATACAAAGGGCACAATGCCGACTTAAGTACAAGAGGACTGACACTCTAACTTTCTATGATTTAAAACCTCTCCTGTGAGTCCAGTTTTAGATTCTGATGCTTCAATTCAGAATTACTGTATCCCTTGGACCTTCTTATTGACGATGGAACACAGAAATTGCATCCGAATTTAATACAAGAGGCACAATGCTGACTTTATGTACAAGAGGGACTGACACTCTAAATTTCTATGATTTGAACCTCTGCACTGAGTCCGGTTTTACATTACGATGCGTCACTTCTGGTTCACTGTAACACTTGGACCTTCTTATTGACGATGAAACAAAGAAAATTGCATCCGAATATAATACAAAAGGCACAATGACGACTGAAGTACAAGAGGACTGACACTCTAACATTCTATGATTTGAAACCCCTCCTGAGAGTCCAGTTTTGGATTCCGACGCTTCACTTCATGTTTTACTGTATCCCTTGGACCTTCTTATTGACGATGAAACACAGACATTGCTTCCGAATTTAATACAAAAATCACAATGCCGACTTAAGTACAAGAGGACTGACACTCTAACTTTCTGTGATTTGAACCTCTCCTGTGAGTCCAGTTTTGGATTCCGATACTTCTCTTCAGGTTTACTGTATCCCTTGGACCTTCTTATTTACGATGGAACACAGAAATTGCATCCGAATTTAGTACAAGAGCCAAAATGCTTACTTAAGTACAAGAGGACTGACACTCTAACTTTCTATGATTTTCACCTCAGCAGTGAGTCCAGTTGTAGATTCCGATGCTTCAATTCAAGTTTACTGTAACCCTTGGACTTTCTCATTCCCGATGATACACAGAAATTGCAGCCGAATTTAATACAAAAGGCACAATGCCGACTTAAGTACAAGAGGGACTGACACTCTAACTTTCTATGATTTGAACCTCTCCTGTGAGGTCCAGTTTCTGATTCCGATGCTTCACCTCAGGTTTGCTGTATCCCTTGGACCTACTTATTGACGATGAAACACAGAAATAGCATCTGCATTTTTTATACAAAAGGCACAATGCCGACTTAAGTACAAGAGGACAGGACACTCTATATTTCCATTATTTGGACCTCTCCTGAGAGTCCAGTTTTAGAGTCCGATGCTTCACTTCAGGTTTACTGTAACCCTTGGACCTTCTTATTGACGATGAAACACAGAAATTGCATCCGAATTTAATACAAAAGGCACAATGCCGACTTAAGTACAAGAGGACTGACACTCTATATTTCCATTTTTTGGACCTCTCCTGAGAGTCCAGTTTTAGATTCCGATGCTTCACTTCAGGTTTACTGTATCCCTTGGACCGTCTTATTGACGATGAAACACAGAAATTGCACCCGAATTTAATACAAAAGGCACAATGCCGAGTTAAGTACAAGAGGACTGACACTCTAACTTTCTATGATATCAACCTCTGCAGGGGGTCCAGTTTTCGATTCCGATGCTTCACTTCAGGTTTACTGTAACCCTTGGACCTTCTTATTGACGATGAAACACAGATATTGCATCCGAATTGAATACAAAAGGCACAATGCCGACTTAAGTACAAGAGGAGTGACACTCTAACTTTCTATGATTTGAACCCCTCCTGTGAGTCCAGCTTCGGATTCCGATGCTTCACTTCAGGTTTATTGTATCCCTTGGAACTTCTTATTGACGATGAAATACAGAAATTGCATCCGAATTTAATAGAAACGGCACAATGCTGACTTAAGTACAAGTGGACTGACACTCTAATTTTCTATGATTTGAACCTCTCCTGTGAGTCCAGTTTTTGATTCCGATGCTTCACTTCAGGTTTACTGTATCCCTTGGACATTCTTGTTGACGATGAAACACAGAAATTGCATCCGAATTTAGTACAAAAGGCACAATGCCGACTTAAGTACAAGAGGACTGACACTCTAACTTTCTATGATTTGAACCTCTCCTGTGAGTCCAGTTTTAGATTTTGATGCTCCACTTCAGGTTTACTGT
Organism: Schistocerca piceifrons; assembly: GCF_021461385.2. Lineage (NCBI taxonomy): Eukaryota > Metazoa > Arthropoda > Insecta > Orthoptera > Acrididae > Schistocerca > Schistocerca piceifrons. Next base: position 22,588 of record NW_025727919.1, read on the forward strand.
ATCGCTTGGACCTTCTTATTGACGATGAAACAAAGAAATTGCATCCGAATTTAATACAAAAGGCACAATGCCGACTTAAGTACAAGAGGACTGACACTCTAACATTCTATGATTTGAACCCCTCCTGAGAGTCCAGTTTTGGATTCCGACGCTTCACTTCATGTTTACTGTATCCCTTGGACCTTTTTATTGACGATGAAACACAGAAATGGCTTCCGTTTTGAATACAAAAGGCACAAAGCCGACTTAAGTACAAGAGGACTGACACTCTAACTTTCTGTGATTTGAACCTCTCCTGTGAGTCCAGTTTTGGATTCCGATGCTTCTCTTCAGGTTTACTGTATCCCTTGGACCTTCTTATTGATGATGGAACACAGAAATTGCATCCGAATTTAATACAAGGGGCACAATGCCGACTTAAGTACAAAAGGACTGACACTCTAACTCTCTATGATTTGAACCTCTTCTGTGATTCCAGTTTTAGATTCCGATACCTCACTTCAGGTTTACTGTATTCCTTGGATCTTCTTATTGACGATGAAACACAGAAATTGCATCCGAATTTCATACAAAATGCACAATGCCGACTTAAGTACAAGAGGACTGACACTCTAACACTGTAAGATTTGTACCTCTCCTGTGTGTCCAGTTTTAGATTCCGATGCTTCACTTCAGATTTACTGTATCCCTTGGACCTTCTTATTGACGATGAAACACAGAAATTGCATCTGAATTTAATACAAAGGGCACAATGCCGACTTAAGTACAAGAGGACTGACACTCTAACTTTATATGATTTGAAGCTCTCCTGTGAGTCCAGTTTCTGATTCCGATGCTTCACCTCAGGTTTGCTGTATCCCTTGGACCTTCTTATTGACGATGAAACACAGAAATTGCATCTGCATTTTTTATACAAAAGGCACAATGCCGACTTAAGTCAAGAGGACAGACACTCTAACCTTCTATGATTTGAACCTCTCCTGCGAGTCCTGTTTTAGATTCTGATGCTTTACTCCAGGTTTACTGTATCCCTTGGACCTTCTTATTGACGATGAAACACAGAAATTGCATCCGAATTTAATACAAAAGGCACAATGCCGACTTAAGTACAAGAGGACTGACACTCTAAATTTCTATGATTTGAACCCCTCCTGTGAGTCCAGTTTCGGATTCCGATGCTTCACTTCAGGATTATTGTATCCCTTGGAACTTCTTATTGACGATGAAACACAGAAATTGCATCCGAATTTAATAGAAAAGGCACAATGCCGACTTAAGTACAAGAGGGCTGACACTCTAATTTTCTATGTTTTGAACCTCTCCTGTGAGTCCAGTTTTTGATTCCGATGCTTCACTTCAGGTTTACTGTATCCCTTGGACCTTCTTATTGATGATGGAACACAGAAATTGCATCCGAATTTAATACAAGGGGCACAATGCCGACTTAAGTACAAAAGGACTGACACTCTAACTCTCTATGATTTGAACCTCTTCTGTGATTCCAGTTTTAGATTCCGATACCTCACTTCAGGTTTACTGTATTCCTTGGATCTTCTTATTGACGATGAAACACAGAAATTGCATCCGAATTTCATACAAAATGCACAATGCCGACTTAAGTACAAGAGGACTGACACTCTAACACTGTAAGATTTGTACCTCTCCTGTGTGTCCAGTTTTAGATTCCGATGCTTCACTTCAGATTTACTGTAGCCCTTGGACCTTCTTATTGACGATGAAACACAGAAATTGCATCTGAATTTAATACAAAGGGCACAATGCCGACTTAAGTACAAGAGGACTGACACTCTAACTTTCTATGATTTGAACATCTCCTGTGAGTCCACTTTTAGATTCCGATGCTTCACCTCAGGTTTGCTGTATCCCTTGGACCTTCCTATTGACGATGAAACACAGAAATTGCATCCGAATTTAATACAAAAGGCACAATGCCGACTTAAGTACAAGAGGACTGACACTCTATCTATCTATTATTTGGACCTCTCCTGAGAGTCCAGTTTTAGATTCCGATGCTTCACTTCAGGTTTATTGTATCCCTTGGACCTTCTTATTGACGATGAAACACAGAAATTGCATCCGAATTTAATACAAAAGGCACAATGCCGACTTAAGTACAAGAGGACTGACACTCTAACTTTCTATGATTTGAACCTCTCCTGTGAGTCCAGTTTTAGATTTTGATGCTTCACTTCAGGTTCACTGAATCGCATGGACCTTCTTATTGACGATGAAACAAAGAAATTGCATCCGAATTTAATACAAAAGGCACAATGCCGACTTAAGTACAAGAGGACTGACACTCTAACTTTCTATGATTTGAACCTCTGCAGTGGGTCCAGTTTTCGATTCCGATGCTTCACTTCAGGTTTGCTGTAACCCTTGGACCTTCTTATTGACGATGAAACACAGAAATTGCATCCGAATTTAATACAAAAGGCACAATGCCGACTTAAGTACAAGAGGACTGACACTCTAAATTTCTATGATTTGAACCCCTCCTGTGAGTCCAGTTGCGGATTCCGATGCTTCACTTCAGGTTTATTGTATCCCTTGGACCTTCTTATTGACGATGAAACACAGAAATTGCATCCGAATTTAATACAAAGAGCACAATGCCGACTTAAGTACAAGAGGACTGACACTCTAACTTTCTATGATTTGAACCCCTCCTGTGAGTCCACTTTTAGATTCCGATGCTTCACTTCAGGTTTACTGTATCCCTTGGACCTTCTTATTGACGATGGAACACAGAAATTGCATCCGAATTTAATACAAGAGGCACAATGCCGACTTAAGTACAAGAGGAGTGACACTTTAAATTTCTATGATTTGAACCTCTGCACTGAGTCAGGTTTTACATTACGATGCGGCACTTCTGGTTCACTGCAACACTTGGACCTTCTTATTGACGATGAAACAAAGAAATTGCATCCGAATATAATACAAAAGGCTCAATGACGACTGAAGTACAAGAGGACTGACACTCTAAATTTCTATGATTTGAACCTCTGCAGTTAGTCCAGTTGTAGATTCCGATGCTTCACTTTAGGTTTACTGTAACCCTTTGACCTTCTCATTGACGATGAAACACAGAAATTGCATCCGAATTTAATACAAAAGGCACAATGCCGACTCAAGTACAAGCGGACAGGCACTCTAACTTTCTATGATTTGAACCTCTCCTGTGAGACCAGTTTTAGTTTCTGATGCTTCACTTCAGGTTTACTGTATCCCCCGGACCTTCTTATTGACGATGAAACACAGAAATTGCATCCGAATTTAATACAAAAGGCACAATGCCGACTTAAGTACAAGGGGACTGACACTCTTACACTCTATGATTTGAACCTCTCCTGTGAGTCCAGTTTTAGATTCCGATGCTTCACTTCAGGTTTACTGTATCCCTTGGACCTTCTTATTGACGATGAAACACAGAAATTGCATCTGAATTTAATACAAAAGGCACAATGCCGACTTAAGTACGAGAGGACTGACACTCTTACTTACTATGATTTGAACCCCTCCTGTGAGTCAAGTTTTGGATTCCGATGCTTCACTTCAGGTTTACTGTTTCCCTTGGACCTTTTTATTGACGATGAAACACAGAAATTGCATCCGAATTTAATACAAAAGGCACAATGCCGACTTAAGTACAATAATACAGACACTCTAACTTTCTATGATTTGAACCTCTCCTGTGGGTCCCGTTCTAGATTCTGATGCTTTACTCCAGGTTTACTGTATCCCTTGGACCTTCTTATTGACGATGAAACACAGAAATTGCATCCGAATTTAATACAAAAGGCACAATGCCGACTTAAGTACAAGAGGACTGACACTCCACCTTTCTATGATTTGAAGCTCTGCAGTGAGTCCAGTTTTACATTCCGATGCTTCACTTTAGGTTTACTGTAAACCTTGGACCTTCTTATTGACGATGAAACACAGAAATTGCATCCGAATTCAATACAAAATGCACAATGCCGACATAAGTACAAGAGGACTGACACTCTAATTTTCTGTGATCTGAACCTCTCCTGTGAGTCCAGTTTTGGATTCCGATGCTTCTCTTCAGGTTTACTGTATCCCTTGGACCTTCTTATTGACGATGGATTACAGAAGTTGCATCCGAATTTAATACAAGAGCCAAAATGCTTACTTAAGTACAAGAGGACTGACACTCTAACTATCTATGATTTTAACCTCTGCAGTGAGTCCAGTTGTAGATTCCGATGCTTCAATTCAGGTTTACTGTAACCCTTGGACTTTCTCATTCCCGATGAAACACAGAAATGCGAGCCGAATTTAATACAAAAGGCACAATGCCGACTCAAGTACAAGAGGACTGGCACTCTAACTATCTATGATTTGAACCTCTCCTGTGAGACCAGTTTTAGATTCTGATGCTTCACTTCAGTTTTACTGTATCCCCCGGACCTTCTTATTGACGATGAAACACAGAAATTGCATCCGAATTTTATACAATTGCACAATGAGGACTTAAGTACAAGGGGACTGACACTCTAACTCTCTATGATTTGAACCTCTTCTGTGAGTCCAGTTTTAGATTCCGATACCTCACTTCAGTTTACTGTATCCCTTGGACCTTCTTATTGACGATGAAACAAAAGAAAATGCATCCAAATTTCATACAAAATGCACAATGCGGGCTTAAGTACAAGAGGACTGACACTCTAACTCTCTAAGATTTGAACCTCTCCTGTGAGTCCAGTTTTAGATTCCGATGCTTCATTCTGATGGTTTCCTGTATCCCTTGGGACCTTCTTATTGACGATGAAACACATAAATTGCATCCGAATTTAGTACAAAAGGCACAATGCCAACATAAGTACAAAAGGATTAACACTCTTACCTACTATGATTTGAAACCCCTCCTGGAGTCAACGTTTTGGAATCCGATGCTTCACTTCAGGTTTACTGTTTCCCTTGGACCTTCTAATTGACGATAAAACACAGAAATTGCATCGAATTAATACAAAAGGCACAATGCCGTCTTACGTACAAGAGGACTGACACTCTAACTTTCTATGATTTGAACCTCTGCAGGGGGTCCAGTTTTCGATTCCGATGCTTCACCTCAGGATTGCTGTATCCCTTGGACCTTCTTATTGACGATGAAACACAGAAATTGCATCTGCATTTTTTTCTACAAAAGGCTCAATGCCGACTTAAAGTACAAGAGGACAGACACTCTAACTTTCTATGATTTGAACCTCTCCTGCGAGTCCTGTTTTAGATTCCGATGCTTTACTCAGGTTTACTGTATCCCTTGGACCTTCTTATTGACGATGAAAACACAGAAATTGCATCCGAACTTAATACAAAAGGCACAATGCCGACTTTAGTACAAGAAGACTGACACTCTACCTTTCTATTATTTGGACCCCTCCTGAGAGTCCAGTTTTAGATTCCGATGCTTCACTTCAGGTTTACTGTATCCCTTGGACCGTCTTATTGACGATGAAACACAGAAATTGCACCCGAATTTAATACAAAAGGCACAATGCCGACTTAAGTACAAGAGGACTGACACTCTAACTTTCTATGATTTGAACCTCTGCAGGGGGTCCAGTTTTCGATTCCGATGCTTCACTTCAGGTTTACTGTAAACCGTTGGACCTTCTTATTGACGATGAAACACAGAAATTGCACCCGAATTTAATACAAAAGGCACAATGCCGACTTAAGTACAAGAGGACAGACACTCTAACTTTCTATGATTTGAACCTCTCCTGCGAGTCCTGTTTTAGATTCCGATGCTTTACTCCAGTTTACTGTATCCCTTGGACCTTCTTATTGACGATGAAACACAGATATTGCATCCGAATTTAATACAAAAGGCACAATGCCGACTTAAGTACAAGAGGACTGACACTCTAATTTTCTGTGATTTGAACCTCTCCTGTGAGTCCAGTTTTGGATTCCGATGCTTCTCTTCAGGTTTACTGTATCCCATGGGACCTTCTTATTGACGATGGAACACAGAAATTGCATCCGAATTTAATACAAGAGCCAAAATGCTTACTTAAGTACAAGAGGACTGACACTCTAACTTTCTATGATTTTAACCTCTGCTGTGAGTCCAGTTATAGATTCCGATGCTTCAATTCAGGTTTACTGTAACCCTTGGACTTTCTCATTCCCGATGAAACACAGAAATTGCAGCCGAATTTAATACAAAAGTCACAATGCCGACTTAAGTACAAGAGGACTGACACTCAAAATTTCTATGATTTGAACCAGTCCTGTGAGTCCAGTTTCGGATTCCGATGCTTCACTTCAGGTTTATTGTATCCCTTGGACCTTCTTATTGACGATGAAACACAGAAATTGCATCCGAATTTAATACAAAGGGCACAATGCCGACTTAAGTACAAGAGGACTGACACTCTAACTTTCTATGATTTAAACCTCTCCTGTGAGTCCAGTTTTAGATTCTGATGCTTCAATTCAGAATTACTGTATCCCTTGGACCTTCTTATTGACGATGGAACACAGAAATTGCATCCGAATTTAATACAAGAGGCACAATGCTGACTTTATGTACAAGAGGACTGACACTCTAAATTTCTATGATTTGAACCTCTGCACTGAGTCCGGTTTTACATTACGATGCGTCACTTCTGGTTCACTGTAACACTTGGACCTTCTTATTGACGATGAAACAAAGAAATTGCATCCGGAATATAATACAAAAGGCACAATGACGACTGAAGTACAAGAGGACTGACACTCTAACATTCTATGATTTGAACCCCTCCTGAGAGTCCAGTTTTGGATTCCGACGCTTCACTTCATGTTTACTGTATCCCTTGGACCTTCTTATTGACGATGAAACACAGACATTGCTTCCGAATTTAATACAAAAAATCACAATGCCGACTTAAGTACAAGAGGACTGACACTCTAACTTTCTGTGATTTGAACCTCTCCTGTGAGTCCAGTTTTGGATTCCGATACTTCTCTTCAGGTTTACTGTATCCCTTGGACCTTCTTATTTACGATGGAACACAGAAATTGCATCCGAATTTAGTACAAGAGCCAAAATGCTTACTTAAGTACAAGAGGACTGACACTCTAACTTTCTATGATTTTAACTCAGCAGTGAGTCCAGTTGTAGATTCCCGATGCTTCAATTCAAGTTTACTGTAACCCTTGGACTTTCTCATTCCCGATGATACACAGAAATTGCAGCCGAATTTAATACAAAAGGCACAATGCCGACTTAAGTACAAGAGGACTGACACTCTAACTTTCTATGATTTGAACCTCTCCTGTGAGTCCAGTTTCTGATTCCGATGCTTCACCTCAGGTTTGCTGTATCCCTTGGACCTACTTATTGACGATGAAACACAGAAATAGCATCTGCATTTTTTATACAAAAGGCACAATGCCGACTTAAGTACAAGAGGACAGACACTCTATATTTCCATTATTTGGACCTCTCCTGAGAGTCCAGTTTTAGAGTCCGATGCTTCACTTCAGGTTTACTGTAACCCTTGGACCTTCTTATTGACGATGAAACACAGAAATTGCATCCGAATTTAATACAAAAGGCACAATGCCGACTTAAGTACAAGAGGACTGACACTCTATATTTCCATTTTTTGGACCTCTCCTGAGAGTCCAGTTTTAGATTCCGATGCTTCACTTCAGGTTTACTGTATCCCTTGGACCGTCTTATTGACGATGAAACACAGAAATTGCACCCGAATTTAATACAAAAGGCACAATGCCGAGTTAAGTACAAGAGGACTGACACTCTAACTTTCTATGATATCAACCTCTGCAGGGGGTCCAGTTTTCGATTCCGATGCTTCACTTCAGGTTTACTGTAACCCTTGGACCTTCTTATTGACGATGAAACACAGATATTGCATCCGAATTGAATACAAAAGGCACAATGCCGACTTAAGTACAAGAGGAGTGACACTCTAACTTTCTATGATTTGAACCCCTCCTGTGAGTCCAGCTTCGGATTCCGATGCTTCACTTCAGGTTTATTGTATCCCTTGGAACTTCTTATTGACGATGAAATACAGAAATTGCATCCAAATTTAATAGAAACGGCACAATGCTGACTTAAGTACAAGTGGACTGACACTCTAATTTTCTATGATTTGAACCTCTCCTGTGAGTCCAGTTTTTGATTCCGATGCTTCACTTCAGGTTTACTGTATCCCTTGGACATTCTTGTTGACGATGAAACACAGAAATTGCATCCGAATTTAATACAAAAGGCACAATGCCGACTTAAGTACAAGAGGACTGACACTCTAACTTTCTATGATTTGAACCTCTCCTGTGAGTCCAGTTTTAGATTTTGATGCTCCACTTCAGGTTTACTGTATCGCTTGGACCTTCTTATTGACGAAGAAACAAAGAAATTGCATCCGAATTTAATACAAAAGGCACAATGCCGACTTAAGTACAAGAGGACTGACACTCTAACTTTCTATGATTTGAACCTCTGCAGTGGGTCCAGTTTTCGATTCCGATGCTTCACTTCAGGTTTACTGTAACCCTTGGACCTTCGTATTGACGATAAGACACAGAAATTGCATCCGAATTTAATACAAAAGGCACAATGCCGACTTAAGTACAGGGGGACTGACACTCTAACATTCTATGATTTGAACCCCTCCTGAGAGTCCAGTTTTGGATTCCGACGCTTCACTTCATGTTTACTGTATCCCTTGGACCTTTTTATTTACGATGAAACACAGAAATGGCTTCCGTTTTGAATACAAAAGGCACAAAGCCGACTTAAGTACAAGAGGACTGACACTCTAACTTTCTGTGATTTGAACCTCTCCTGTGAGTCCAGTTTTGGATTCCGATGCTTCTCTTCAGGTTTACTGTATCCCTTGGACCTTCTTATTGATGATGGAACACAGAAATTGCATCCGAATTTAATACAAGGGGCACAATGCCGACTTAAGTACAAAAGGACTGACACTCTAACTCTCTATGATTTGAACCTGTTCTGTGATTCCAGTTTTAGATTCCGATACCTCACTTCAGGTTTACTGTATTCCTTGGATCTTCTTATTGACGATGAAACACAGAAATTGCATCCGGAATTTCATACAAAATGCACAATGCCGACTTAAGTACAAGAGGGCTGACACTCTAACACTGTAAGATTTGTACCTCTCCTGTGTGTCCAGTTTTAGATTCCGATGCTTCACTTCAGATTTACTGTATCCCTTGGACCTTCTTATTGACGATGAAACACAGAAATTGCATCTGAATTTAATACAAAGGGCACAATGCCGACTTAAGTACAAGAGGACTGACACTCTAACTTTCTATGATTTGAACCTCTCCTGTGAGTCCACTTTTAGATTCCGATGCTTCACCTCAGGTTTGCTGTATCCCTTGGACCTTCCTATTGACGATGAAACACAGAAATTGCATCCGAATTTAATACAAAAGGCACAATGCCGACTTAAGTACAAGAGGACTGACACTCTATCTATCTATTATTTGGACCCTCTCCTGAGAGTCCAGTTTTAGATTCCGATGCTTCACTTCAGGTTTATTGTATCCCTTGGACCTTCTTATTGACGATGAAACACAGAAATTGCATCCGAATTTAATACAAAAGGCACAATGCCGACTTAAGTACAAGAGGACTGACACTCTAACTTTCTATGATTTGAACCTCTCCTGTGAGTCCAGTTTTAGATTTTGATGCTTCACTTCAGGTTCACTGAATCGCTTGGACCTTCTTATTGACGATGAAACAAAGAAATTGCATCCGAATTTAATACAAAAGGCACAATTCCGACTTAAGTACAAGAGGACTGACACTCTAACTTTCTATGATTTGAACCTCTGCAGTGGGTCCAGTTTTCGATTCCGATGCTTCACTTCAGGTTTGCTGTAACCCTTGGACCTTCTTATTGACGATGAAACACAGAAATTGCATCCGAATTTAATACAAAAGGCACAATGCCGACTTAAGTACAAGAGGACTGACACTCTAAATTTCTATGATTTGAACCCCTCCTGTGAGTCCAGTTGCGGATTCCGATGCTTCACTTCAGGTTTATTGTATCCCTTGGACCTTCTTATTGACGATGAAACACAGAAATTGCATCCGAATTTAATACAAAGAGCACAATGCCGACTTAAGTACAAGAGGACTGACACTCTAACTTTCTATGATTTGAACCCCTCCTGTGAGTCCACTTTTAGATTCCGATGCTTCACTTCAGGTTCACTGTATCCCTTGGACCTTCTTATTGACGATGGAACACAGAAATTGCATCCGAATTTAATACAAGAGGCACAATGCCGACTTAAGTACAAGAGGAGTGACACTTTAAATTTCTATGATTTGAACCTCTGCACTGAGTCAGGTTTTACATTACGATGCGGCACTTCTGGTTCACTGCAACACTTGGACCTTCTTATTGACGATGAAACAAACAAATTGCATCCGAATATAATACAAAAGGCTCAATGACGACTGAAGTACAAGAGGACTGACACTCTAAATTTCTATGATTTGAACCTCTGCAGTTAGTCCAGTTGTAGATTCCGATGCTTCACTTTAGGTTTACTGTAACCCTTTGACCTTCTCATTGACGATGAAACACAGATATTGCATCCGAATTTAATACAAAAGGCACAATGCCGACTTAAGTACAAGAGGACTGACACTCTAATTTTCTGTGATTTGAACCTGTCCTGTGAGTCCAGTTTTGGATTCCGATGCTTCTCTTCAGGTTTACTGTATCCCATGGACCTTCTTATTGACGATGGAACACAGAAATTGCATCCGAATTTAATACAAGAGCCAAAATGCTTACTTAAGTACAAGAGGACTGACACTCTAACTTTCTATGATTTTAACCTCTGCTGTGAGTCCAGTTATAGATTCCGATGCTTCAATTCAGGTTTACTGTAACCCTTGGACTTTCTCATTCCCGATGAAACACAGAAATTGCAGCCGAATTTAATACAAAAGTCACAATGCCGACTTAAGTACAAGAGGACTGACACTCAAAATTTCTATGATTTGAACCAGTCCTGTGAGTCCAGTTTCGGATTCCGATGCTTCACTTCAGGTTTATTGTATCCCTTGGACCTTCTTATTGACGATGAAACACAGAAATTGCATCCGAATTTAATACAAAGGGCACAATGCCGACTTAAGTACAAGAGGACTGACACTCTAACTTTCTATGATTTAAACCTCTCCTGTGAGTCCAGTTTTAGATTCTGATGCTTCAATTCAGAATTACTGTATCCCTTGGACCTTCTTATTGACGATGGAACACAGAAATTGCATCCGAATTTAATACAAGAGGCACAATGCTGACTTTATGTACAAGAGGACTGACACTCTAAATTTCTATGATTTGAACCTCTGCACTGAGTCCGGTTTTACATTACGATGCGTCACTTCTGGTTCACTGTAACACTTGGACCTTCTTATTGACGATGAAACAAAGAAATTGCATCCGAATATAATACAAAAGGCACAATGACGACTGAAGTACAAGAGGACTGACACTCTAACATTCTATGATTTGAACCCCTCCTGAGAGTCCAGTTTTGGATTCCGACGCTTCACTTCATGTTTACTGTATCCCTTGGACCTTCTTATTGACGATGAAACACAGACATTGCTTCCGAATTTAATACAAAAATCACAATGCCGACTTAAGTACAAGAGGACTGACACTCTAACTTTCTGTGATTTGAACCTCTCCTGTGAGTCCAGTTTTGGATTCCGATACTTCTCTTCAGGTTTACTGTATCCCTTGGACCTTCTTATTTACGATGGAACACAGAAATTGCATCCGAATTTAGTACAAGAGCCAAAATGCTTACTTAAGTACAAGAGGACTGACACTCTAACTTTCTATGATTTTAACCTCAGCAGTGAGTCCAGTTGTAGATTCCGATGCTTCAATTCAAGTTTACTGTAACCCTTGGACTTTCTCATTCCCGATGATACACAGAAATTGCAGCCGAATTTAATACAAAAGGCACAATGCCGACTTAAGTACAAGAGGACTGACACTCTAACTTTCTATGATTTGAACCTCTCCTGTGAGTCCAGTTTCTGATTCCGATGCTTCACCTCAGGTTTGCTGTATCCCTTGGACCTACTTATTGACGATGAAACACAGAAATAGCATCTGCATTTTTTATACAAAAGGCACAATGCCGACTTAAGTACAAGAGGACAGACACTCTATATTTCCATTATTTGGACCTCTCCTGAGAGTCCAGTTTTAGAGTCCGATGCTTCACTTCAGGTTTACTGTAACCCTTGGACCTTCTTATTGACGATGAAACACAGAAATTGCATCCGAATTTAATACAAAAGGCACAATGCCGACTTAAGTACAAGAGGACTGACACTCTATATTTCCATTTTTTGGACCTCTCCTGAGAGTCCAGTTTTAGATTCCGATGCTTCACTTCAGGTTTACTGTATCCCTTGGACCGTCTTATTGACGATGAAACACAGAAATTGCACCCGAATTTAATACAAAAGGCACAATGCCGAGTTAAGTACAAGAGGACTGACACTCTAACTTTCTATGATATCAACCTCTGCAGGGGGTCCAGTTTTCGATTCCGATGCTTCACTTCAGGTTTACTGTAACCCTTGGACCTTCTTATTGACGATGAAACACAGATATTGCATCCGAATTGAATACAAAAGGCACAATGCCGACTTAAGTACAAGAGGAGTGACACTCTAACTTTCTATGATTTGAACCCCTCCTGTGAGTCCAGCTTCGGATTCCGATGCTTCACTTCAGGTTTATTGTATCCCTTGGAACTTCTTATTGACGATGAAATACAGAAATTGCATCCAAATTTAATAGAAACGGCACAATGCTGACTTAAGTACAAGTGGACTGACACTCTAATTTTCTATGATTTGAACCTCTCCTGTGAGTCCAGTTTTTGATTCCGATGCTTCACTTCAGGTTTACTGTATCCCTTGGACATTCTTGTTGACGATGAAACACAGAAATTGCATCCGAATTTAATACAAAAGGCACAATGCCGACTTAAGTACAAGAGGACTGACACTCTAACTTTCTATGATTTGAACCTCTCCTGTGAGTCCAGTTTTAGATTTTGATGCTCCACTTCAGGTTTACTGTATCGCTTGGACCTTCTTATTGACGAAGAAACAAAGAAATTGCATCCGAATTTAATACAAAAGGCACAATGCCGACTTAAGTACAAGAGGACTGACACTCTAACTTTCTATGATTTGAACCTCTGCAGTGGGTCCAGTTTTCGATTCCGATGCTTCACTTCAGGTTTACTGTAACCCTTGGACCTTCGTATTGACGATAAGACACAGAAATTGCATCCGAATTTAATACAAAAGGCACAATGCCGACTTAAGTACAGGGGGACTGACACTCTAACATTCTATGATTTGAACCCCTCCTGAGAGTCCAGTTTTGGATTCCGACGCTTCACTTCATGTTTACTGTATCCCTTGGACCTTTTTATTTACGATGAAACACAGAAATGGCTTCCGTTTTGAATACAAAAGGCACAAAGCCGACTTAAGTACAAGAGGACTGACACTCTAACTTTCTGTGATTTGAACCTCTCCTGTGAGTCCAGTTTTGGATTCCGATGCTTCTCTTCAGGTTTACTGTATCCCTTGGACCTTCTTATTGATGATGGAACACAGAAATTGCATCCGAATTTAATACAAGGGGCACAATGCCGACTTAAGTACAAAAGGACTGACACTCTAACTCTCTATGATTTGAACCTGTTCTGTGATTCCAGTTTTAGATTCCGATACCTCACTTCAGGTTTACTGTATTCCTTGGATCTTCTTATTGACGATGAAACACAGAAATTGCATCCGAATTTCATACAAAATGCACAATGCCGACTTAAGTACAAGAGGGCTGACACTCTAACACTGTAAGATTTGTACCTCTCCTGTGTGTCCAGTTTTAGATTCCGATGCTTCACTTCAGATTTACTGTATCCCTTGGACCTTCTTATTGACGATGAAACACAGAAATTGCATCTGAATTTAATACAAAGGGCACAATGCCGACTTAAGTACAAGAGGACTGACACTCTAACTTTCTATGATTTGAACCTCTCCTGTGAGTCCACTTTTAGATTCCGATGCTTCACCTCAGGTTTGCTGTATCCCTTGGACCTTCCTATTGACGATGAAACACAGAAATTGCATCCGAATTTAATACAAAAGGCACAATGCCGACTTAAGTACAAGAGGACTGACACTCTATCTATCTATTATTTGGACCTCTCCTGAGAGTCCAGTTTTAGATTCCGATGCTTCACTTCAGGTTTATTGTATCCCTTGGACCTTCTTATTGACGATGAAACACAGAAATTGCATCCGAATTTAATACAAAAGGCACAATGCCGACTTAAGTACAAGAGGACTGACACTCTAACTTTCTATGATTTGAACCTCTCCTGTGAGTCCAGTTTTAGATTTTGATGCTTCACTTCAGGTTCACTGAATCGCTTGGACCTTCTTATTGACGATGAAACAAAGAAATTGCATCCGAATTTAATACAAAAGGCACAATGCCGACTTAAGTACAAGAGGACTGACACTCTAACTTTCTATGATTTGAACCTCTGCAGTGGGTCCAGTTTTCGATTCCGATGCTTCACTTCAGGTTTGCTGTAACCCTTGGACCTTCTTATTGACGATGAAACACAGAAATTGCATCCGAATTTAATACAAAAGGCACAATGCCGACTTAAGTACAAGAGGACTGACACTCTAAATTTCTATGATTTGAACCCCTCCTGTGAGTCCAGTTGCGGATTCCGATGCTTCACTTCAGGTTTATTGTATCCCTTGGACCTTCTTATTGACGATGAAACACAGAAATTGCATCCGAATTTAATACAAAGAGCACAATGCCGACTTAAGTACAAGAGGACTGACACTCTAACTTTCTATGATTTGAACCCCTCCTGTGAGTCCACTTTTAGATTCCGATGCTTCACTTCAGGTTCACTGTATCCCTTGGACCTTCTTATTGACGATGGAACACAGAAATTGCATCCGAATTTAATACAAGAGGCACAATGCCGACTTAAGTACAAGAGGAGTGACACTTTAAATTTCTATGATTTGAACCTCTGCACTGAGTCAGGTTTTACATTACGATGCGGCACTTCTGGTTCACTGCAACACTTGGACCTTCTTATTGACGATGAAACAAAGAAATTGCATCCGAATATAATACAAAAGGCTCAATGACGACTGAAGTACAAGAGGACTGACACTCTAAATTTCTATGATTTGAACCTCTGCAGTTAGTCCAGTTGTAGATTCCGATGCTTCACTTTAGGTTTACTGTAACCCTTTGACCTTCTCATTGACGATGAAACACAGAAATTGCATCCGAATTTAATACAAAAGGCACAATGCCGACTCAAGTACAAGCGGACAGGCACTCTAACTTTCTATGATTTGAACCTCTCCTGTGAGACCAGTTTTAGTTTCTGATGCTTCACTTCAGGTTTACTGTATCCCCCGGACCTTCTTATTGACGATGAAACACAGAAATTGCATCCGAATTTAATACAAAAGGCACAATGCCGACTTAAGTACAAGGGGACTGACACTCTTACACTCTATGATTTGAACCTCTCCTGTGAGTCCAGTTTTAGATTCCGATGCTTCACTTCAGGTTTACTGTATCCCTTGGACCTTCTTATTGACGATGAAACACAGAAATTGCATCTGAATTTAATACAAAAGGCACAATGCCGACTTAAGTACAAGAGGACTGACACTCTTACTTACTATGATTTGAACCCCTCCTGTGAGTCAAGTTTTGGATTCCGATGCTTCACTTCAGGTTTACTGTTTCCCTTCGACCTTTTTATTGACGATGAAACACAGAAATTGCATCCGAATTTAATACAAAAGGCACAATGCCGACTTAAGTACAATAATACAGACACTCTAACTTTCTATGATTTGAACCTCTCCTGTGGGTCCCGTTCTAGATTCTGATGCTTTACTCCAGGTTTACTGTATCCCTTGGACCTTCTTATTGACGATGAAACACAGAAATTGCATCCGAATTTAATACAAAAGGCACAATGCCGACTTAAGTACAAGAGGACTGACACTCCACCTTTCTATGATTTGAAGCTCTGCAGTGAGTCCAGTTTTACATTCCGATGCTTCACTTTAGGTTTACTGTAAACCTTGGACCTTCTTATTGACGATGAAACACAGAAATTGCATCCGAATTTAATACAAAATGCACAATGCCGACATAAGTACAAGAGGACTGACACTCTAATTTTCTGTGATCTGAACCTCTCCTGTGAGTCCAGTTTTGGATTCCGATGCTTCTCTTCAGGTTTACTGTATCCCTTGGACCTTCTTATTGACGATGGATTACAGAAGTTGCATCCGAATTTAATACAAGAGCCAAAATGCTTACTTAAGTACAAGAGGACTGACACTCTAACTATCTATGATTTTAACCTCTGCAGTGAGTCCAGTTGTAGATTCCGATGCTTCAATTCAGGTTTACTGTAACCCTTGGACTTTCTCATTCCCGATGAAACACAGAAATTGCAGCCGAATTTAATACAAAAGGCACAATGCCGACTCAAGTACAAGAGGACTGGCACTCTAACTATCTATGATTTGAACCTCTCCTGTGAGACCAGTTTTAGATTCTGATGCTTCACTTCAGTTTTACTGTATCCCCCGGACCTTCTTATTGACGATGAAACACAGAAATTGCATCCGAATTTTATACAATTGCACAATGAGGACTTAAGTACAAGGGGACTGACACTCTAACTCTCTATGATTTGAACCTCTTCTGTGAGTCCAGTTTTAGATTCCGATACCTCACTTCAGGTTTACTGTATCCCTTGGACCTTCTTATTGACGATGAAACAAAAGAAAATGCATCCAAATTTCATACAAAATGCACAATGCGGGCTTAAGTACAAGAGGACTGACACTCTAACTCTCTAAGATTTGAACCTCTCCTGTGAGTCCCGTTTTAGATTCCGATGCTTCATTTGATGGTTTCCTGTATCCCTTGGACCTTCTTATTGACGATGAAACACATAAATTGCATCCGAATTTAGTACAAAAGGCACAATGCCAACTTAAGTACAAGAGGATTAACACTCTTACCTACTATGATTTGAACCCCTCCTGTGAGTCAAGTTTTGGAATCCGATGCTTCACTTCAGGTTTACTGTTTCCCTTGGACCTTCTTATTGACGATAAAACACAGAAATTGCATCCGAATTTAATACAAAAGGCACAATGCCGTCTTACGTACAAGAGGACTGACACTCTAACTTTCTATGATTTGAACCTCTCCTGTGAGTCCAGTTTCTGATTCCGATGCTTCACCTCAGGATTGCTGTATCCCTTGGACCTTCTTATTGACGATGAAACACAGAAATTGCATCTGCATTTTTTCTACAAAAGGCTCAATGCCGACTTAAGTACAAGAGGACAGACACTCTAACTTTCTATGATTTGAACCTCTCCTGCGAGTCCTGTTTTAGATTCCGATGCTTTACTCCAGGTTTACTGTATCCCTTGGACCTTCTTATTGACGATGAAACACAGAAATTGCATCCGAACTTAATACAAAAGGCACAATGCCGACTTTAGTACAAGAAGACTGACACTCTACCTTTCTATTATTTGGACCCCTCCTGAGAGTCCAGTTTTAGATTCCGATGCTTCACTTCAGGTTTACTGTATCCCTTGGACCGTCTTATTGACGATGAAACACAGAAATTGCACCCGAATTTAATACGAAAGGCACAATGCCGACTTAAGTACAAGAGGACTGACACTCTAACTTTCTATGATTTGAACCTCTGCAGGGGGTCCAGTTTTCGATTCCGATGCTTCACTTCAGGTTTACTGTAACCGTTGGACCTTCTTATTGACGATGAAACACAGAAATTGCACCCGAATTTAATACAAAAGGCACAATGCCGACTTAAGTACAAGAGGACAGACACTCTAACTTTCTATGATTTGAACCTCTCCTGCGAGTCCTGTTTTAGATTCCGATGCTTTACTCCAGGTTTACTGTATCCCTTGGACCTTCTTATAGACGATGAAACACTGTAATTGCATCCGAATTTCATACAAAATGCACAATGCCGGCTTAAATACAAGATGACTGACACTCTCACTCTCTAAGATTTGAACCTCTCCTGTGAGTCCAGTTTTAGATTCCGATGCTTCATTTCAGGTTTACTGTATCCCTTGGACCTTCTTATTGACGATGAAACACATAAATTGCATCTGAATTTAATACAAAAGGCACAATGCCGACTTAAGTACAAGAGGACTGACACTCTTACTTACTATGATTTGAACCCCTCTTGCGAGTCAAGTTTTTGATACCGATGCTTCACTTCAGGTTTACTGTTTCCCTTGGACCTTCTTATTGACGATGAAACACAGAAATTGCATCCGAATTTAATACAAAAGGCACAATGCCGACTTAAGTACAAGAGGACTGACACTCTTACTTACTATGATTTGGACCCCTCCTGTGAGTCAAGTTTTGGATTCCGATGCTTCACTTCAGGTTTACTGTTTCCCTTGGACCTTCTTATTGACGATGAAACACAGAAATTGCATCCGAATTTAATACAAAAGGCACAATGCCGACTTAAGTACAAGAGGACTGACACTCTAACTTTCTATGATTTGAACCTCTGCAGGGGGTCCAGTTTTCGATTCCGATGCTTCACTTCAGGTTTACTGTAACGCTTGGACCTTCTTATTGACGATGAAACACAGAAATTGCATCCGAATTTAATACAAAAGGCACAATGCCGACTTAAGTACAAGAGGACTGACACTCTAACTTTCTATGATTTAAACCCCTCCTGTGAGTCCAGTTTCGGATTCCGACGCTTCACTTCATGTTTACTGTATCCCCCGGACCTTCTTATTGACGATGAAACACAAAAATTGCATCCGAATTTAATACAAAAAGCACAATGCCGACTTAAGTACAAGGGGACTGACACTCTATCACTCTATGATTTGAACCTCTCCTGTGAGTCCAGTTTTAGATTCCGATGCTTCACTTCAGGTTTACTGTATCCCTTGGACCTTCTTATTGACGATGAAACACAGAAATTGCATCCGAATTTAATACAAAATGCACAATGCCGACATAAGTACAAGAGGACTGACACTCTAATTTTCTGTGATCTGAACCTCTCCTGTGAGTCCAGTTTTGGATTCCGATGCTTCTCTTCAGGTTTACTGTATCCCTTGGACCTTCTTATTGACGATGGATTACAGAAGTTGCATCCGAATTTAATAAAGAGCCAAAATGCTTACTTAAGTACAAGAGGACTGACACTCTAACTATCTATGATTTTAACCTCTGCAGTGAGTCCAGTTGTAGATTCCGATGCTTCAATTCAGGTTTACTGTAACCCTTGGACTTTCTCATTCCCGATGAAACACAGAAATTGCAGCCGAATTTAATACAAAAGGCACAATGCCGACTCAAGTACAAGAGGACTGGCACTCTAACTATCTATGATTTGAACCTCTCCTGTGAGACCAGTTTTAGATTCTGATGCTTCACTTCAGTTTTACTGTATCCCCCGGACCTTCTTATTGACGATGAAACACAGAAATTGCATCCGAATTTTATACAATTGCACAATGAGGACTTAAGTACAAGGGGACTGACACTCTAACTCTCTATGATTTGAACCTCTTCTGTGAGTCCAGTTTTAGATTCCGATACCTCACTTCAGATTTACTGTATTCCTTGGACCTTCTTATTGACGATGAAACAAAAGAAAATGCATCCAAATTTCATACAAAATGCACAATGCGGGCTTAAGTACAAGAGGACTGACACTCTAACTCTCTAAGATTTGAACCTCTCCTGTGAGTCCAGTTTTAGATTCCGATGCTTCATTTGATGGTTTCCTGTATCCCTTGGACCTTCTTATTGACGATGAAACACATAAATTGCATCCGAATTTAGTACAAAAGGCACAATGCCAACTTAAGTACAAGAGGATTAACACTCTTACCTACTATGATTTGAACCCCTCCTGTGAGTCAAGTTTTGGAATCCGATGCTTCACTTCAGGTTTACTGTTTCCCTTGGACCTTCTTATTGACGATAAAACACAGAAATTGCATCCGAATTTAATACAAAAGGCACAATGCCGTCTTACGTACAAGAGGACTGACACTCTAACTTTCTATGATTTGAACCTCTCCTGTGAGTCCAGTTTCTGATTCCGATGCTTCACCTCAGGATTGCTGTATCCCTTGGACCTTCTTATTGACGATGAAACACAGAAATTGCATCTGCATTTTTTCTACAAAAGGCTCAATGCCGACTTAAGTACAAGAGGACAGACACTCTAACTTTCTATGATTTGAACCTCTCCTGCGAGTCCTGTTTTAGATTCCGATGCTTTACTCCAGGTTTACTGTATCCCTTGGACCTTCTTATTGACGATGAAACACAGAAATTGCATCCGAACTTAATACAAAAGGCACAATGCCGACTTTAGTACAAGAAGACTGACACTCTACCTTTCTATTATTTGGACCCCTCCTGAGAGTCCAGTTTTAGATTCCGATGCTTCACTTCAGGTTTACTGTATCCCTTGGACCGTCTTATTGACGATGAAACACAGAAATTGCACCCGAATTTAATACGAAAGGCACAATGCCGACTTAAGTACAAGAGGACTGACACTCTAACTTTCTATGATTTGAACCTCTGCAGGGGGTCCAGTTTTCGATTCCGATGCTTCACTTCAGGTTTACTGTAACCGTTGGACCTTCTTATTGACGATGAAACACAGAAATTGCACCCGAATTTAATACAAAAGGCACAATGCCGACTTAAGTACAAGAGGACAGACACTCTAACTTTCTATGATTTGAACCTCTCCTGCGAGTCCTGTTTTAGATTCCGATGCTTTACTCCAGGTTTACTGTATCCCTTGGACCTTCTTATTGACGATGAAACACAGATATTGCATCCGAATTTAATACAAAAGGCACAATGCCGACTTAAGTACAAGAGGACTGACACTCTAATTTTCTGTGATTTGAACCTCTCCTGTGAGTCCAGTTTTGGATTCCGATGCTTCTCTTCAGGTTTACTGTATCCCTTGGACCTTCTTATTGACGATGGAACACAGAAATTGCATCCGAATTTAATACAAGAGCCAAAATGCTTACTTAAGTACAAGAGGACTGACACTCTAACTTTCTATGATTTTAACCTCTGCAGTGAGTCCAGTTGTAGATTCCGATGCTTCAATTCAGGTTTACTGTAGACCTTGGACTTTCTCATTCCCGATGAAACACAGAAATTGCAGCCGAATTTAATACAAAAGGCACAATGCCGACACAATTACAAGAGGACTGGCACTCTAACTATCTATGATTTGAAAATCTCCTGTGAGACCAGTTTTAGATTCTGATGCTTCACTTCAGTTTTACTTTATCACCCGGACCTTCTTATAGACGATGAAACACTGTAATTGCATCCGAATTTCATACAAAATGCACAATGCCGGCTTAAATACAAGATGACTGACACTCTCACTCTCTAAGATTTGAACCTCTCCTGTGAGTCCAGTTTTAGATTCCGATGCTTCATTTCAGGTTTACTGTATCCCTTGGACCTTCTTATTGACGATGAAACACATAAATTGCATCTGAATTTAATACAAAAGGCACAATGCCGACTTAAGTACAAGAGGACTGACACTCTTACTTACTATGATTTGAACCCCTCTTGCGAGTCAAGTTTTGGATACCGATGCTTCACTTCAGGTTTACTGTTTCCCTTGGACCTTCTTATTGACGATGAAACACAGAAATTGCATCCGAATTTAATACAAAAGGCACAATGCCGACTTAAGTACAAGAGGACTGACACTCTTACTTACTATGATTTGGACCCCTCCTGTGAGTCAAGTTTTGGATTCCGATGCTTCACTTCAGGTTTACTGTTTCCCTTGGACCTTCTTGTTGACGATGAAACACAGAAATTGCATCCGAATTTAATACAAAAGGCACAATGCCGACTTAAGTACAAGAGGACTGACACTCTAACTTTCTATGATTTGAACCTCTGCAGGGGGTCCAGTTTTCGATTCCGATGCTTCACTTCAGGTTTACTGTAACGCTTGGACCTTCTTATTGACGATGAAACACAGAAATTGCATCCGAATTTAATACAAAAGGCACAATGCCGACTTAAGTACAAGAGGACTGACACTCTAACTTTCTATGATTTAAACCCCTCCTGTGAGTCCAGTTTCGGATTCCGACGCTTCACTTCATGTTTACTGTATCCCCCGGACCTTCTTATTGACGATGAAACACAAAAATTGCATCCGAATTTAATACAAAAAGCACAATGCCGACTTAAGTACAAGGGGACTGACACTCTATCACTCTATGATTTGAACCTCTCCTGTGAGTCCAGTTTTAGATTCCGATGCTTCACTTCAGGTTTACTGTATCCCTTGGACCTTCTTATTGACGATGAAACACAGAAATTGCATCTGAATTTAATAAAAAAGGCACAATGCCGACTAAAGTACAAGAGGACTGACACTCTTACTTACAATGATTTGAACCCCTCCTGTGAGTCAAGTTTTGGATTCCGATGCTTCACTTCAGGTTTACTGTTTCCCTTGGATCTTCTTATTGACGATGAAACACAGAAATTGCATCCGAATTTAATACAAAAGGCACAATGCCGACTTAATAACAAGAGGACAGACACTCTAATTTTCTATGATTTGAACCTCTCCTGTCGGTCCCGTTCTAATTCCGATGCTTTACTCCAGGTTTACTGTATCCCTTGGACCTTCTTATTGACTATGAAACACAGAAATTGTATCCGAATTTAATACAAAAGGCACAATGCCAACTTAAGTACATGAGGACTGACACTCTAACTTTCTGTTATTTGAACCTCTCCTGTGAGTCCAGTTTTAGATTCCGATGCTTCACTTCAGGTTTACTGTATCCCGTGGACCTTCTTATTGACGATGAAACACAGAAATTGCATCCGAATTTAATACAAAAGGCACAATGCCGACTTAAGTTCAAGGGGACTGACACTCTAACTTTCTAAGGTTTGAACCTCTCCTGTGAGTCCAGTTTTAGATTCCGATGCTTCACTTCAGGTTTACTGTATCCCTTGGACCTTCTTATTGACGACGAAACACAGAAATTGCATCCGAATTTAATACAAAAGGCACAATGCCGACTTAAGTACAAGAGGACTGACACTGTAACTTTCTATGATTTGAACCTCTCCTGTGAGTCCAGTTTTAGGTTTTGATGCTTCTCTTCAGGTTAACTGTATCGCTTGGACCTTCTTATTGACGATGAAACACAGAAATTGCATCCGAATTTAATACAAAATTCACAATGCCGACTTAAGTACAAGAGGACTGACACTCTACCTTTCTATGATTTGAACCTTTGCAGTGAGTCAAGTTTTAGATTCCGATGCTTCACTTCAGGTTTACTGTAAAACTTGGACCTTCTTATTGACGATGAAACACAGAAATTGCATCCAAATTTAATACAAAAGGCACAATGCCGACTTAAGTACAAGGGGACTGACACTCTAACATTCTATGATTTGAACCCCTCCTGAGAGTCCAGTTTTGGATTCCGACGCTTCACCTCATGTTTACTGTATCCCTTGGACCTTCTTATTGACGATGAAACACAGACATTGCTTCCGAATTTAATACAATAGGCACAATGCCGACTTAAGTACAAGAGGACTGACTCTCTAACTTTCTGTGATTTGAACCTCTCCTGTGAGTCCAGTTTTGGATTCCGATGCTTCTCTTCAGGTTTACTGTATCCCTTGGACCTTCTTATTGACGATGGAACACAGAAATTGCATCCGAATTTAATACAAGAGCCAAAATGCTTACTTAAGTACAAGAGGACTGACACTCTAACTTTCTATGATTTTAACCTCTGCAGTGAGTCCAGTTGTAGATTCCGATGCTTCAATTCAGGTTTACTGTAGCCCTTGGACTTTCTCATTCCCGATGAAACACAGAAATTGCAGCCGAATTTAATACAAAAGGCACAATGCCGACACAAGTACAAGAGGACTGGCACTCTAACTATCAATGATTTGAACCTCTCCTGTGAGACCAGTTTTAGATTCTGATGCTTCACTTCAGTTTTACTGTATCCCCCGGACCTTCTTATAGACGATGAAACACAGTAATTGCATCCGAATTTCATACAAAATGCACAATGCCGGCTTAAGTACAAGATGACTGACACTCTCACTCTCTAAGATTTGAACCTCTCCTGTGAGTCCAGTTTTAGATTCCGATGCTTCATTTCAGGTTTACTGTATCCCTTGGACCTTCTTATTGACGATGAAACACATAAATTGCATCTGAATTTAATACAAAAGGCACAATGCCGACTTAAGTACAAGAGGACTGACACTCTTACTTACTATGATTTGAACCCCTCCTGCGAGTCAAGTTTTGGATTCCGATGCTTCACTTCAGGTTTACTGTTTCCCTTGGACCTTCTTATTGACGATGAAACACAGAAATTGCATCCGAATTTAATACAAAAGGCACAATGCCGACTTAAGTACAAGAGGACTGACACTCTTACTTACTATGATTTGAACCCCTCCTGTGAGTCAAGTTTTGGATTCCGATGCTTCACTTCAGGTTTACTGTTTCCCTTGGACCTTCTTATTGACGATGAAACACAGAAATTACATCCGAATTTAATACAAAAGGCACAATGCCGACTTAAGTACAAGAGGACTGACGCTCTAACTTTCTATGATTTGAACCTCTGCAGGGGGTCCAGTTTTCGATTCCGATGCTTCACTTCAGGTTTACTGTAACGCTTGGACCTTCTTATTGACGATGAAACACAGAAATTGCATCCGAATTTAATACAAAAGGCACAATGCCGACTTAAGTACAAGAGGACTGACACTCTAACTTTCTATGATTTGAACCCCTCCTGTGAGTCCAGTTTCGGATTCCGACGCTTCACTTCATGTTTACTGTATCCCCCGGACCTTCTTATTGACGATGAAACACAAAAATTGCATCCGAATTTAATACAAAAGGCACAATGCCGACTTAAGTACAAGGGGACTGACACTCTAACACTCTATGATTTGAACCTCTCCTGTGAGTCCAGTTTTAGATTCCGATGCTTCACTTCAGGTTTACTGTATCCCTTGGACCTTCTTATTGACGATGAAACACAGAAATTGCATCTGAATTTAATAAAAAAGGCACAATGCCGACTTAAGTACAAGAAGACTGACACTCTTACTTACTATGATTTGAACCCCTCCTGTGAGTCAAGTTTTGGATTCCGATGCTTCACTTCAGGTTTACTGTTTCCCTTGGATCTTCTTATTGACGATGAAACACAGAAATTGCATCCGAATTTAATACAAAAGTCACAATGCCGACTTAAGAACAAGAGGACAGACACTCTAATTTTCTATGATTTGAACCTCTCCTGTCGGTCCCGTTCTAATTCCGATGCTTTACTCCAGGTTTACTGTATCCCTTGGACCTTCTTATTGACTATGAAACACAGAAATTGTATCCGAATTTAATACAAAAGGCACAATGCCAACTTAAGTTCATGAGGACTGACACTCTAACTTTCTGTTATTTGAACCTCTCCTGTGAGTCCAGTTTTAGATTCCGATGCTTCACTTCAGGTTTACTGTATCCCGTGGACCTTCTTATTGACGATGAAACACAGAAATTGCATCCGAATTTAATACAAAAGGCACAATGCCGACTTAAGTTCAAGGGGACTGACACTCTAACTTTCTAAGATTTGAACCTCTCCTGTGAGTCCAGTTTTAGATTCCGATGCTCCACTTCAGGTTTACTGTATCCCTTGGACTTTCTTATTGACGACGAAACACAGAAATTGCATCCGAATTTAATACAAAAGGCACAATGCCGACTTAAGTACAAGAGGACTGACACTGTAACTTTCTATGATTTGAACCTCTCCTGTGAGTCCAGTTTTAGGTTTTGATGCTTCTCTTCAAGTTAACTGTATCGCTTGGACCTTCTTATTGACGATGAAACACAGAAATTGCATCCGAATTTAATACAAAATTCACAATGCCGACTTAAGTACAAGAGGACTGACACTCTACCTTTCTATGATTTGAACCTTTGCAGTGAGTCAAGTTTTAGATTCCGATGCTTCACTTCAGGTTTACTGTAAAACTTGGACCTTCTTATTGACGATGGAACACAGAAATTGCATCCGAATTTAATACAAGAGCCAAAATGCTTACTTAAGTACAAGAGGACTGACACTCTAACTTTCTATGATTTTAACCTCTGCAGTGAGTGCAGTTGTAGATTCCGATGCTTCAATTCAGGTTTACTGTAGCCCTTGGACTTTCTCATTCCCGATGAAACACAGAAATTGCAGCCGAATTTAATACAAAAGGCACAATGCCGACACAAGTACAAGAGGACTGGCACTCTAACTATCTATGATTTGAACCTCTCCTGTGAGACCAGTTTTAGATTCTGATGCTTCACTTCATGTTTACTGTATCCCCCGGACCTTCTTATAGACGATGAAACACAGTAATTGCATCCGAATTTCATACAAAATGCACAATGCCGGCTTAAGTACAAGATGACTGACACTCTCACTCTCTAAGATTTGAACCTTTCCTGTGAGTCCAGTTTTAGATTCCGATGCTTCATTTCAGGTTTACTGTATCCCTTGGACCTTCTTATTGACGATGAAACACAGAAATTGCATCCGAATTTAATACAAAAGGCACAATGCCGACTTGAGTACAAGAGGACTGACACTCTAACTTTCTGTGATTTGAACCTCTCCTGTGAGTCCAGTTTTGGATTCCGATGCTTCTCTTCAGGTTTACTGTATCCCTTGGACCTTCTTATTGACGATGAAACACATAAATTGCATCTGAATTTAATACAAAAGGCACAATGCCGACTTAAGTACAAGAGGACTGACACTCTTACTTACTATGATTTGAACCCCTCCTGCGAGTCAAGTTTTGAATTCCGATGCTTCACTTCAGGTTTACTGTTTCCCTTGGACCTTCTTATTGACGATGAAACACAGAAATTGCATCCGAATTTAATACAAAAGGCACAATGCCGAATTAAGTACAAGAGGACTGACACTCTTACTTACTATGATTTGAACCCCTCCTGTGAGTCAAGTTTTGGATTCCGATGCTTCACTTCAGGTTTACTGTTTCCCTTGGACCTTCTTATTGACGATGAATCACAGAAATTGCATCCGAATTTAATACAAAAGGCACAATGCCGACTTAAGTACAAGAGGACTGACACTCTAACTTTCTATGATTTGAACCTCTGCAGGGGGTCCAGTTTTCGATTCCGATGCTTCACTTCAGGTTTACTGTAACGCTTGGACCTTCTTATAGACGATGAAACACAGAAATTGCATCCGAATTTAATACAAAAGGCACAATGCCGACTTAAGTACAAGAGGACTGACACTCTAACTTTCTATGATTTGAACCCCTCCTGTGAGTCCAGTTTCGGATTCCGACGCTTCACTTCATGTTTACTGTATCCCCCGGACCTTCTTATTGACGATGAAACACAAAAATTGCATCCGAATTTAATACAAAAGGCACAATGCCGACTTAAGTACAAGGGGACTGACACTCTAACACTCTATGATTTGAACCTCTCCTGTGAGTCCAGTTTTAGATTCCGATGCTTCACTTCAGGTTTACTGTATCCCTTGGACCTTCTTATTGACGATGAAACACAGAAATTGCATCTGAATTTAATAAAAAAGGCACAATGCCGACTTAAGTACAAGAAGACTGACACTCTTACTTACTATGATTTGAACCCCTCCTGTGAGTCAAGTTTTGGTTTCCGATGCTTCACTTCAGGTTTACTGTTTCCCTTGGATCTTCTTATTGACGATGAAACACAGAAATTGCATCCGAATTTAATACAAAAGGCACAATGCCGACTTAAGTACAAGAGGACAGACACTCTAATTTTCTATGATTTGAACGTCTCCTGTCGGTCCCGTTCTAATTACGATGCTTTACTCCAGGTTTACTGTATCCCTTGGACCTTCTTAGTGACTATGAAACACAGAAATTGTATCCGAATTTAATACAAAAGGCACAATGCCAACTTAAGTACATGAGGACTGACACTCTAACTTTCTATGATTTGAACCTCTCCTGTGAGTCCAGTTTTAGATTCCGATGCTACACTTCAGGTTTACTGTATCCCTTGGACCTTCTTATTGACGACGAAACACAGAAATTGCATCCGAATTTAATACAAAAGGCACAATGCCGACTTAAGTACAAGAGGACTGACACTCTAACTTTCTATGATTTGAACCTCTCCTGTGAGTCCAGTTTTAGGTTTTGATGCTTCACTTCAGGTTAACTGTATCGCTTGGACCTTCTTATTGACGATGAAACACAGATATTGCATCCAAATTTAATACAAAAGGCACAATGCCGACTTAAGTACAAGAGGACTGACACTCTACCTTTCTATGATTTGAACCTTTGCAGTGAGTCAAGTTTTAGATTCCGATGCTTCACTTCAGGTGTACTGTAAAACTTGGACCTTCTTATTGACGATGAAACACAGAAATTGCATCCAAATTTAATACAAAAGGCACAATGCCGACTTAGGTACAAGGGGACTGACACTCTAACATTCTATGATTTGAACCCCTCCTGAGAGTCCAGTTTTGGATTCCGACGCTTCACTTCATGTTTACTGTATCCCTTGGACCTTCTTATTGACGATGAAACACAGAAATTGCTTCCGAATTTGATACAAAAGGCACAATGCCGACTTAAGTACAAGAGGACTGACCCTCTAACTTTCTGTGATTTGAACCTCTCCTGTGAGTCCAGTTTTGGATTCCGATGCTTCTCTTCAGGTTTACTGTATCCCTTAGACCTTCTTATAGACGATGAAACACAGTAATTGCATCCGAATTTCATACAAAATGCACAATGCCGGCTTAAGTACAAGATGACTGACACTCTCACTCTCTAAGATTTGAACCTCTCCTATGAGACCAGTTTTAGATTCCGATGCTTCATTTCAGGTTTACTGTATCCCTTGGACCTTCTTATTGACGATGAAACACATAAATTGCATCTGAATTTAATACAAAAGGCACAATGCCGACTTAAGTACAAGAGGACTGACACTCTTACTTACTATGATTTGAACCCCTCCTGCGAGTCAAGTTTTGGATTCCGATGCTTCACTTCAGGTTTACTGTTTCCCTTGGACCTTCTTATTGACGATGAAACACAGAAATTGCATCCGAATTTAATACAAAAGGCACAATGCCGACTTAAGTACAAGAGGACTGACACTCTAACTTTCTATGATTTGAACCCCTCCTGTGAGTCCAGTTTCGGATTCCGACGTTTCACTTCATGTTTACTGTATCCCCCGGACCTTCTTATTGACGATGAAACACAAAAATTGCATCCGAATTTAATACAAAAGGCACAATGCCGACTTAAGTACAAGGGGACTGACACTCTAACACTCTATGATTTGAACCTCTCCTGTGAGTCCAGTTTTAGATTCCGATGCTTCACTTCAGGTTTACTGTATCCCTTGGACCTTCTTATTGACGATGAAACACAGAAATTGCATCTAAATTTAATAAAAATGCACAATGCCGACTTAAGTACAAGAAGACTGACACTCTTACTTACTATGATTTGAACCCCTCCTGTGAGTCAAGTTTTGGATTCCGATGCTTCACTTCAGGTTTACTGTTTCCCTTGGATCTTCTTATTGACGATGAAACACAGAAATTGCATCCGAAATTAATACAAAAGGCACAATGCCGACTTAAGTACAAGAGGACAGACACTCTAATTTTCTATGATTTGAACGTCTCCTGTCGGTCCCGTTCTAATTCCGATGCTTTACTCCAGGTTTACTGTATCCCTTGGACCTTCTTAGTGACTATGAAACACAGAAATTGTATCCGAATTTAATACAAAAGGCACAATGCCAACTTAAGTACATGAGGACTGACACTCTAACTTTCTATTATTTGAACCTCTCCTGTGAGTCCAGTTTTAGATTCCGATGCTTCACTTCAGGTTTACTGTATCCCGTGGACCTTCTTATTGACGATGAAACACAGAAATTGCATCCGAATTTAATACAAAAGGCACAATGCCGACTTAAGTTCAAGGGGACTGACACTCTAACTTTCTATGATTTGAACCTCTCCTGTGAGTCCAGTTTTAGATTCCGATGCTACACTTCAGGTTGACTGTATCCCTTGGACCTTCTTATTGACGACGAAACACAGAAATTGCATCCGAATTTAATACAAAGGCACAATGCCGACTTAAGTACAAGAGGACTGACACTCTAACTTTCTATGATTTGAACCTCTCCTGTGAGTCCAGTTTTAGGTTTTGATGCTTCACTTCAGGTTAACTGTATCGCTTGGACCTTCTTATTGACGATGAAACACAGATATTGCATCCGAATTTAATACAAAAGGCACAATGCCGACTTAAGTACAAGAGGACTGACACTCTACCTTTCTATGATTTGAACCTTTGCAGTGAGTCAAGTTTTAGATTCCGATGCTTCACTTCAGGTTTACTGTAAAACTTGGACCTTCTTATTGACGATGAAACACAGAAATTGCATCCAAATTTAGTACAAAAGGCACAATGCCGACTTAGGTACAAGGGGACTGACACTCTAACATTCTATGATTTGAACCCCTCCTGAGAGTCCAGTTTTGGATTCCGACGCTTCACTTCATGTTTACTGTATCCCTTGGACCTTCTTATTGACGATGAAACACAGAAATTGCTTCCGAATTTAATACAAAAGGCACAATGCCGACTTAAGTACAAGAGGACTGACCCTCTAACTTTCTGTGATTTGAATCTCTCCTGTGAGTCCAGTTTTGGATTCCGATGCTTCTCTTCAGGTTTACTGTATCCCTTAGACCTTCTTATAGACGATGAAACACAGTAATTGCATCCGAATTTCATACAAAATGCACAATGCCGGCTTAAGTACAAGATGACTGACACTCTCACTCTCTAAGATTTGAACCTCTCCTATGAGACCAGTTTTAGATTCCGATGCTTCATTTCAGGTTTACTGTATCCCTTGGACCTTCTTATTGACGATGAAACACATAAATTGCATCGGAATTTAATACAAAAGGCACAATGCCGACTTAAGTACAAGAGGACTGACACTCTTACTTACTATGATTTGAACCCCTCCTGCGAGTCAAATTTTGGATTCCGATGCTTCACTTCAGGTTTACTGTTTCCCTTGGACCTTCTTATTGACGATGAAACACAGAAATTGCATCCGAATTTAATACAAAAGGCACAATGCCGACTTAAGTACAAGAGGACTGACACTCTTACTTACTATGATTTGAACCCCTCCTGTGAGTCAAGTTTTGGATTCCGATGCTTCACTTCAGGTTTACTGTTTCCCTTGGACCTTCTTATTGACGATGAAACACAGAAATTGCATCCGAATTTAATACAAAAGGCACAATGCCGACTTAAGTACAAGAGGACTGACACTCTAACTTTCTATGATTTGAACCTCGGCAGGGGGTCCAGTTTTCGATTCCGATGCTTCACTTCAGGTTTACTGTAACGCTTGGACCTTCTTATTGACGATGAAACACAGAAATTGCATCCGAATTTAATACAAAAGGCACAATGCCGACTTAAGTACAAGAGGACTGACACTCTAACTTTCTATGATTTGAACCCCTCCTGTGAGTCCAGTTTCGGATTCCGACGCTTCACTTCATGTTTACTGTATCCCCAGGACCTTCTTATTGACGATGAAACACAAAAATTGCATCCGAATTTAATACAAAAGGCACAATGCCGACTTAAGTACAAGAGGACTGACACTCTTACTTACTATGATTTGAACCCCTCCTGCGAGTCAAGTTTTGGATTCCGATGCTTCACTTCAGGTTTACTGTTTCCCTTGGACCTTCTTATTGACGATGAAACACAGAAATTGCATCCGAATTTAATACAAAAGGCACAATGCCGACTTAAGTACAAGAGGACTGACACTCTTACTTACTATGATTTGAACCCCTCCTGTGAGTCAAGTTTTGGATTCCGATGCTTCACTTCAGGTTTACTGTTTCCCTTGGACCTTCTTATTGACGATGAAACACAGAAATTACATCCGAATTTAATACAAAAGGCACAATGCCGACTTAAGTACAAGAGGACTGACGCTCTAACTTTCTATGATTTGAACCTCTGCAGGGGGTCCAGTTTTCGATTCCGATGCTTCACTTCAGGTTTACTGTAACGCTTGGACCTTCTTATTGACGATGAAACACAGAAATTGCATCCGAATTTAATACAAAAGGCACAATGCCGACTTAAGTACAAGAGGACTGACACTCTAACTTTCTATGATTTGAACCCCTCCTGTGAGTCCAGTTTCGGATTCCGACGCTTCACTTCATGTTTACTGTATCCCCCGGACCTTCTTATTGACGATGAAACACAAAAATTGCATCCGAATTTAATACAAAAGGCACAATGCCGACTTAAGTACAAGGGGACTGACACTCTAACACTCTATGATTTGAACCTCTCCTGTGAGTCCTGTTTTAGATTCCGATGCTTCACTTCAGGTTTACTGTATCCCTTGGACCTTCTTATTGACGATGAAACACAGAAATTGCATCTGAATTTAATAAAAAAGGCACAATGCCGACTTAAGTACAAGAAGACTGACACTCTTACTTACTATGATTTGAACCCCTCCTGTGAGTCAAGTTTTGGATTCCGATGCTTCACTTCAGGTTTACTGTTTCCCTTGGATCTTCTTATTGACGATGAAACACAGAAATTGCATCCGAATTTAATACAAAAGTCACAATGCCGACTTAAGAACAAGAGGACAGACACTCTAATTTTCTATGATTTGAACCTCTCCTGTCGGTCCCGTTCTAATTCCGATGCTTTACTCCAGGTTTACTGTATCCCTTGGACCTTCTTATTGACTATGAAACACAGAAATTGTATCCGAATTTAATACAAAAGGCACAATGCCAACTTAAGTTCATGAGGACTGACACTCTAACTTTCTGTTATTTGAACCTCTCCTGTCAGTCCAGTTTTAGATTCCGATGCTTCACTTCAGGTTTACTGTATCCCGTGGACCTTCTTATTGACGATGAAACACAGAAATTGCATCCGAATTTAATACAAAAGGCACAATGCCGACTTAAGTTCAAGGGGACTGACACTCTAACTTTCTAAGATTTGAACCTCTCCTGTGAGTCCAGTTTTAGATTCCGATGCTCCACTTCAGGTTTACTGTATCCCTTGGACTTTCTTATTGACGACGAAACACAGAAATTGCATCCGAATTTAATACAAAAGGCACAATGCCGACTTAAGTACAAGAGGACTGACACTGTAACTTTCTATGATTTGAACCTCTCCTGTGAGTCCAGTTTTAGGTTTTGATGCTTCTCTTCAGGTTAACTGTATCGCTTGGACCTTCTTATTGACGATGAAACACAGAAATTGCATCCGAATTTAATACAAAATTCACAATGCCGACTTAAGTACAAGAGGACTGACACTCTACCTTTCTATGATTTGAACCTTTGCAGTGAGTCAAGTTTTAGATTCCGATGCTTCACTTCAGGTTTACTGTAAAACTTGGACCTTCTTATTGACGATGGAACACAGAAATTGCATCCGAATTTAATACAAGAGCCAAAATGCTTACTTAAGTACAAGAGGACTGACACTCTAACTTTCTATGATTTTAACCTCTGCAGTGAGTGCAGTTGTAGATTCCGATGCTTCAATTCAGGTTTACTGTAGCCCTTGGACTTTCTCATTCCCGATGAAACACAGAAATTGCAGCCGAATTTAATACAAAAGGCACAATGCCGACACAAGTACAAGAGGACTGGCACTCTAACTATCTATGATTTGAACCTCTCCTGTGAGACCAGTTTTAGATTCTGATGCTTCACTTCATGTTTACTGTATCCCCCGGACCTTCTTATAGACGATGAAACACAGTAATTGCATCCGAATTTCATACAAAATGCACAATGCCGGCTTAAGTACAAGATGACTGACACTCTCACTCTCTAAGATTTGAACCTTTCCTGTGAGTCCAGTTTTAGATTCCGATGCTTCATTTCAGGTTTACTGTATCCCTTGGACCTTCTTATTGACGATGAAACACAGAAATTGCATCCGAATTTAATACAAAAGGCACAATGCCGACTTGAGTACAAGAGGACTGACACTCTAACTTTCTGTGATTTGAACCTCTCCTGTGAGTCCAGTTTTGGATTCCGATGCTTCTCTTCAGGTTTACTGTATCCCTTGGACCTTCTTATTGACGATGAAACACATAAATTGCATCTGAATTTAATACAAAAGGCACAATGCCGACTTAAGTACAAGAGGACTGACACTCTTACTTACTATGATTTGAACCCCTCCTGCGAGTCAAGTTTTGAATTCCGATGCTTCACTTCAGGTTTACTGTTTCCCTTGGACCTTCTTATTGACGATGAAACACAGAAATTGCATCCGAATTTAATACAAAAGGCACAATGCCGAATTAAGTACAAGAGGACTGACACTCTTACTTACTATGATTTGAACCCCTCCTGTGAGTCAAGTTTTGGATTCCGATGCTTCACTTCAGGTTTACTGTTTCCCTTGGACCTTCTTATTGACGATGAATCACAGAAATTGCATCCGAATTTAATACAAAAGGCACAATGCCGACTTAAGTACAAGAGGACTGACACTCTAACTTTCTATGATTTGAACCTCTGCAGGGGGTCCAGTTTTCGATTCCGATGCTTCACTTCAGGTTTACTGTAACGCTTGGACCTTCTTATAGACGATGAAACACAGAAATTGCATCCGAATTTAATACAAAAGGCACAATGCCGACTTAAGTACAAGAGGACTGACACTCTAACTTTCTATGATTTGAACCCCTCCTGTGAGTCCAGTTTCGGATTCCGACGCTTCACTTCATGTTTACTGTATCCCCCGGACCTTCTTATTGACGATGAAACACAAAAATTGCATCCGAATTTAATACAAAAGGCACAATGCCGACTTAAGTACAAGGGGACTGACACTCTAACACTCTATGATTTGAACCTCTCCTGTGAGTCCAGTTTTAGATTCCGATGCTTCACTTCAGGTTTACTGTATCCCTTGGACCTTCTTATTGACGATGAAACACAGAAATAGCATCTGAATTTAATAAAAAAGGCACAATGCCGACTTAAGTACAAGAAGACTGACACTCTTACTTACTATGATTTGAACCCCTCCTGTGAGTCAAGTTTTGGTTTCCGATGCTTCACTTCAGGTTTACTGTTTCCCTTGGATCTTCTTATTGACGATGAAACACAGAAATTGCATCCGAATTTAATACAAAAGGCACAATGCCGACTTAAGTACAAGAGGACAGACACTCTAATTTTCTATGATTTGAACGTCTCCTGTCGGTCCCGTTCTAATTACGATGCTTTACTCCAGGTTTACTGTATCCCTTGGACCTTCTTAGTGACTATGAAACACAGAAATTGTATCCGAATTTAATACAAAAGGCACAATGCCAACTTAAGTACATGAGGACTGACACTCTAACTTTCTATGATTTGAACCTCTCCTGTGAGTCCAGTTTTAGATTCCGATGCTACACTTCAGGTTTACTGTATCCCTTGGACCTTCTTATTGACGACGAAACACAGAAATTGCATCCGAATTTAATACAAAAGGCACAATGCCGACTTAAGTACAAGAGGACTGACACTCTAACTTTCTATGATTTGAACCTCTCCTGTGAGTCCAGTTTTAGGTTTTGATGCTTCACTTCAGGTTAACTGTATCGCTTGGACCTTCTTATTGACGATGAAACACAGATATTGCATCCAAATTTAATACAAAAGGCACAATGCCGACTTAAGTACAAGAGGACTGACACTCTACCTTTCTATGATTTGAACCTTTGCAGTGAGTCAAGTTTTAGATTCCGATGCTTCACTTCAGGTGTACTGTAAAACTTGGACCTTCTTATTGACGATGAAACACAGAAATTGCATCCAAATTTAATACAAAAGGCACAATGCCGACTTAGGTACAAGGGGACTGACACTCTAACATTCTATGATTTGAACCCCTCCTGAGAGTCCAGTTTTGGATTCCGACGCTTCACTTCATGTTTACTGTATCCCTTGGACCTTCTTATTGACGATGAAACACAGAAATTGCTTCCGAATTTGATACAAAAGGCACAATGCCGACTTAAGTACAAGAGGACTGACCCTCTAACTTTCTGTGATTTGAACCTCTCCTGTGAGTCCAGTTTTGGATTCCGATGCTTCTCTTCAGGTTTACTGTATCCCTTAGACCTTCTTATAGACGATGAAACACAGTAATTGCATCCGAATTTCATACAAAATGCACAATGCCGGCTTAAGTACAAGATGACTGACACTCTCACTCTCTAAGATTTGAACCTCTCCTATGAGACCAGTTTTAGATTCCGATGCTTCATTTCAGGTTTACTGTATCCCTTGGACCTTCTTATTGACGATGAAACACATAAATTGCATCTGAATTTAATACAAAAGGCACAATGCCGACTTAAGTACAAGAGGACTGACACTCTTACTTACTATGATTTGAACCCCTCCTGCGAGTCAAGTTTTGGATTCCGATGCTTCACTTCAGGTTTACTGTTTCCCTTGGACCTTCTTATTGACGATGAAACACAGAAATTGCATCCGAATTTAATACAAAAGGCACAATGCCGACTTAAGTACAAGAGGACTGACACTCTAACTTTCTATGATTTGAACCCCTCCTGTGAGTCCAGTTTCGGATTCCGACGTTTCACTTCATGTTTACTGTATCCCCCGGACCTTCTTATTGACGATGAAACACAAAAATTGCATCCGAATTTAATACAAAAGGCACAATGCCGACTTAAGTACAAGGGGACTGACACTCTAACACTCTATGATTTGAACCTCTCCTGTGAGTCCAGTTTTAGATTCCGATGCTTCACTTCAGGTTTACTGTATCCCTTGGACCTTCTTATTGACGATGAAACACAGAAATTGCATCTAAATTTAATAAAAATGCACAATGCCGACTTAAGTACAAGAAGACTGACACTCTTACTTACTATGATTTGAACCCCTCCTGTGAGTCAAGTTTTGGATTCCGATGCTTCACTTCAGGTTTACTGTTTCCCTTGGATCTTCTTATTGACGATGAAACACAGAAATTGCATCCGAAATTAATACAAAAGGCACAATGCCGACTTAAGTACAAGAGGACAGACACTCTAATTTTCTATGATTTGAACGTCTCCTGTCGGTCCCGTTCTAATTCCGATGCTTTACTCCAGGTTTACTGTATCCCTTGGACCTTCTTAGTGACTATGAAACACAGAAATTGTATCCGAATTTAATACAAAAGGCACAATGCCAACTTAAGTACATGAGGACTGACACTCTAACTTTCTATTATTTGAACCTCTCCTGTGAGTCCAGTTTTAGATTCCGATGCTTCACTTCAGGTTTACTGTATCCCGTGGACCTTCTTATTGACGATGAAACACAGAAATTGCATCCGAATTTAATACAAAAGGCACAATGCCGACTTAAGTTCAAGGGGACTGACACTCTAACTTTCTATGATTTGAACCTCTCCTGTGAGTCCAGTTTTAGATTCCGATGCTACACTTCAGGTTGACTGTATCCCTTGGACCTTCTTATTGACGACGAAACACAGAAATTGCATCCGAATTTAATACAAAGGCACAATGCCGACTTAAGTACAAGAGGACTGACACTCTAACTTTCTATGATTTGAACCTCTCCTGTGAGTCCAGTTTTAGGTTTTGATGCTTCACTTCAGGTTAACTGTATCGCTTGGACCTTCTTATTGACGATGAAACACAGATATTGCATCCGAATTTAATACAAAAGGCACAATGCCGACTTAAGTACAAGAGGACTGACACTCTACCTTTCTATGATTTGAACCTTTGCAGTGAGTCAAGTTTTAGATTCCGATGCTTCACTTCAGGTTTACTGTAAAACTTGGACCTTCTTATTGACGATGAAACACAGAAATTGCATCCAAATTTAGTACAAAAGGCACAATGCCGACTTAGGTACAAGGGGACTGACACTCTAACATTCTATGATTTGAACCCCTCCTGAGAGTCCAGTTTTGGATTCCGACGCTTCACTTCATGTTTACTGTATCCCTTGGACCTTCTTATTGACGATGAAACACAGAAATTGCTTCCGAATTTAATACAAAAGGCACAATGCCGACTTAAGTACAAGAGGACTGACCCTCTAACTTTCTGTGATTTGAATCTCTCCTGTGAGTCCAGTTTTGGATTCCGATGCTTCTCTTCAGGTTTACTGTATCCCTTAGACCTTCTTATAGACGATGAAACACAGTAATTGCATCCGAATTTCATACAAAATGCACAATGCCGGCTTAAGTACAAGATGACTGACACTCTCACTCTCTAAGATTTGAACCTCTCCTATGAGACCAGTTTTAGATTCCGATGCTTCATTTCAGGTTTACTGTATCCCTTGGACCTTCTTATTGACGATGAAACACATAAATTGCATCGGAATTTAATACAAAAGGCACAATGCCGACTTAAGTACAAGAGGACTGACACTCTTACTTACTATGATTTGAACCCCTCCTGCGAGTCAAATTTTGGATTCCGATGCTTCACTTCAGGTTTACTGTTTCCCTTGGACCTTCTTATTGACGATGAAACACAGAAATTGCATCCGAATTTAATACAAAAGGCACAATGCCGACTTAAGTACAAGAGGACTGACACTCTTACTTACTATGATTTGAACCCCTCCTGTGAGTCAAGTTT
Organism: Schistocerca piceifrons; assembly: GCF_021461385.2. NCBI lineage: Eukaryota > Metazoa > Arthropoda > Insecta > Orthoptera > Acrididae > Schistocerca > Schistocerca piceifrons. Next base: position 61,726 of record NW_025727919.1, read on the forward strand.
TGGATTCCGATGCTTCACTTCAGGTTTACTGTTTCCCTTGGACCTTCTTATTGACGATGAAACACAGAAATTGCATCCGAATTTAATACAAAAGGCACAATGCCGACTTAAGTACAAGAGGACTGACACTCTAACTTTCTATGATTTGAACCTCGGCAGGGGGTCCAGTTTTCGATTCCGATGCTTCACTTCAGGTTTACTGTAACGCTTGGACCTTCTTATTGACGATGAAACACAGAAATTGCATCCGAATTTAATACAAAAGGCACAATGCCGACTTAAGTACAAGAGGACTGACACTCTAACTTTCTATGATTTGAACCCCTCCTGTGAGTCCAGTTTCGGATTCCGACGCTTCACTTCATGTTTACTGTATCCCCAGGACCTTCTTATTGACGATGAAACACAAAAATTGCATCCGAATTTAATACAAAAGGCACAATGCCAACTTAAGTACAAGGGGACTGACACTCTAACACTCTATGATTTGAACCTCTCCTGTGAGTCCAGTTTTAGATTCCGATGCTTCACTTCAGGTTTACTGTATCCCTTGGACCTTCTTATTGACGATGAAACACAGAAATTGCATCTGAATTTAATAAAAAAGGCACAATGCCGACTTAAGTACAAGAGGACTGACACTCTTACTTTCTATGATTTGAACCCCTCCTGTGAGTCAAGTATTGGATTCCGATGCTTCACTTCAGGTTTACTGTTTCCCTTGGATCTTCTTATTGATGATGAAACACAGAAATTGCATCCGAATTTAATACAAAAGGCACAATGCCGACTTAAGTACAAGAGGACAGACACTCTAATTTTCTATGATTTGAACCTCTCCTGTCGGTCCCGTTCTAATTCCGATGCTTTACTCCAGGTTTACTGTATCCCTTGGACCTTCTTATTGACTATGAAACACAGAAATTGTATCCGAATTTAATACAAAAGGCACAATGCCAACTTAAGTACGTGAGGACTGACACTCTAACTTTCTATTATTTGAACCTCTCCTGTGAGTCCAGTTTTAGATTCCGATGCTTCACTTCAGGTTTACTGTATCCCGTGGACCTTCTTATTGACGATGAAACACATAAATTGCATCTGAATTTAATACAAAAGGCACAATGCCGACTTAAGTACAAGAGGACTGACACTCTTACTTACTATGATTTGAACCCCTCCTGTGAGTCAAGTTTTGGATTCCGATGCTTCACTTCAGGTTTTCTGTTTCCCTTGGACCTTCTTATTGACGATGAAATACAGAAATTGCATCCGAATTTAATACAAAAGGCACAATGCCGACTTAAGTACAAGAGGACTGACACTCTAACTTTCTATGATATGAACCTCTGCTGGGGGTCCAGTTTTCGATTCCGATGCTTCACTTCAGGTTTACTGTAACGCTTGGACCTTCTTATTGACGATGAAACACAGAAATTGCATCCGAATTTAATACAAAAGGCACAATGCCGACTTAAGTACAAGAGGACTGACACTCTAACTTTCTATGATTTGAACCCCTCCTGTGAGTCCAGTTTCGGATTCCGACGCTTCACTTCATGTTTACTGTATCCCCCGGACCTTCTTATTGACGATGAAACACAGAAATTGCATCTGAATTTAATAAAAAAGGCACAATGCCGACTTAAGTACAAGAGGACTGACACTCTTACTTACTATGATTTGAACCCCTCCTGTGAGTCAAGTTTTGGATTCCGATGCTTCACTTCAGGTTTACTGTTTCCCTTGGATCTTCTTATTGACGATGAAACACAGAAATTGCATCCGAATTTAATACAAAAGGCACAATGCCGACTTAAGTACAAGAGGACAGACACTCTAATTTTCTATGATTTGAACCTCTCCTGTCGGTCCCGTTCTAATTCCGATGCTTTACTCCAGGTTTACTGTATCCCTTGGACCTTCTTATTGACTATGAAACACAGAAATTGTATCCGAATTTAATACAAAAGGCACAATGCCAACTTAAGTACATGAGGACTGACACTCAAACTTTCTATGGTTTGAACCTCTCCTGTGAGTCCAGTTTTAGATTCCGATGCTACACTTCAGGTTTACTGTATCCCTTGGACCTTCTTATTGACGACGAAACACAGAAATTGCATCCGAATTTAATACAAAAGGCACAATGCCGACTTAAGTACAAGAGGACTGACACTCTACCTTTCTATGATTTGTACCTTTGCAGTGAGTCAAGTTTTAGATTCCGATGCTTCACTTCAGGTTTACTGTAAAACTTGGACCTTCTTATTGACGATGAAACACAGAAATTGCATCCAAATTTAATACAAAAGGCACAATGCCGACTTAAGTACAAGGGGACTGACACTCTAACATTCTATGATTTGAACCCCTCCTGAGAGTCCAGTTTTGGATTCCGACGCTTCACTTCATGTTTACTGTATCCCTTGGACCTTCTTATTGACGATGAAACACAGAAATTGCTTCCGAATTTAATACAAAAGGCACAATGCCGACTTAAGTACAAGAGGACTGACCCTCTAACTTTCTGTGATTTGAACCTCTCCTGTGAGTCCAGTTTTGGATTCCGATGCTTCTCTTCAGGTTTACTGTATCCCTTGGACCTTCTTATTGACGATGGAACACAGAAATTGCATCCGAATTTAATACAAGAGCCAAAATGCTTACTTAAGTACAAGAGGACTGACACTCTAACTTTCTATGATTTTAACCTCTGCGGTGAGTCCAGTTGTAGATTCCGATGCTTCAATTCAGGTTTACTGTAGCCCTTGGACTTTCTCATTGCCGATGAAACACAGAAATTGCAGCCGAATTTAATACAAAAGGCACAATGCCGACACAAGTACAAGAGGACGGGCACTCTAAATATCTATGATTTGAACCTCTGCTGTGAGACCAGTTTTAGATTCTGATGCTTCACTTCAGTTTTACTGTATCCCCCGGACCTTCTTATTGACGATGAAACACAGAAATTGTATCCGAATTTTATACAAATGCACAATGAGGACTTAAGTACAAGGGGACTGACACTCTAACTCTCTATGATTTGAACCTCTTCTGTGAGTCCAGTTTTAGATTCCGATACCTCACTTCAGGTTTACTGTATCCCTTGGACCTTCTTATTGACGATGAAACACAGAAATTGCATCCGAATTTCATACAAAATGCACAATGCCGGCTTAAGTACAAGAGGACTGACACTCTCAATCTCTAAGATTTGAACCTCTCCTGTGAGTCCAGTTTTAGATTCCGATGCTTCATTTCAGGTTTACTGTATCCCTTGGACCTTCTTATTGACGATGAAACACATAAATTGCATCTGAATTTAATACAAAAGGCACAATGCTGACTTAAGTACAAGAGGACTGACACTCTTACTTACTATGATTTGAACCCCTCCTGTGAGTCAAGTTTTTGATTCCGATGCTTCACTTCAGGTTTACTGTTTCCCTTGGACCTTCTTATTGACGCTGAAACACAGAAATTGCATCCGAATTTAATACAAAAGGCACAATGCCGACTTAAGTACAAGAGGACTGACACTCTAACTTTCTATGATTTGAAATTCTCCTGTGAGTCCAGTTTCTTATTCCGATGCTTCACCTCAGGTTTGCTGTATCCCTTGGACCTTCTTATTGACGATGAAACACAGAAATTGCATCTGCATTTTTTATACAAAAGGCAAAATGCCGACTTAAGTACAAGAGGACAGACACTCTAACTTTCTATGATTTGAACCTCTCCTGCGAGTCCTGTTTTAGATTCCGATGCTTTACTCCAGGTTTACTGCATCCCTTGGACCTTCTTATTGACGATGAAACACATAAATTGCATCTGAATTTAATACAAAAGGCACAATGCTGACTTAAGTACAAGAGGACTGACACTCTATCTTTCTATTATTTGGACCCCTCCTGAGAGTCCAGTTTTAGATTCCGATGCTTCACTTCAGGTTTACTGTATCCCTTGGAACGTCTTATTGACGATGAAACACAGAAATGGCACCCGAATTTAATACAAAAGGCACAATGCCGACTTAAGTACAAGAGGACTAACACTCTAACTTTCTATGATTTGAACCTCTGCAGGGGGTCCAGTTTTCGATTCCAATGCTTCACTTCAGGTTTACTGTAACCCTTGGACCTTCTTATTGACGATGAAACACAGAAATTGCATCCGAATTTAATACAAAAGGCACAATGCCGACTTAAGTACAAGAGGACTGACACTCTAACTTTCTATGATTTTAACCCCTCCTGTGAGTGCAGTTTCGGATTCCGATGCTTCACTTCGGGTTTATTGTATCCCTTGGAACTTCTTATTGACGATGAAACACAGAAATTGCATCCGAATTTAATACAAAAGGCACAATGCCGACATAAGTACAAGAGGACTGACACTCTAGTTTTCTATGATATGAACCTCTCCTGTGAGTCCAGTTTTTGATTCCGATGCTTCACTTCAGGTTAACTGTATCCCTTGGACCTTCTTATTGGCGATGGAACACAGAAATTGCATCCGAATTTAATACAAGAGGCACAATGCCGACTTAAGTACAAAAGGACTGACACACTAACTTTCTATGATATGAACCTCTGCACTGAGTCCGGTTTTACATTACGATGCGTCACTTCTGGTTCACTGTAACACTTGGACCTTCTTATTGACGATGAAACAAAGAAATAGCATCTGAATATAATACAAAAGGCACAATGACGACTTAAGTAAAAGGGGACTGTTACTCTAAATTTCTATGATTTGAACCTCTGCAGTGAGTCCAGTTGTAGATTCCGATGCTTCACTTTAGGTTTACTGTAACCTTTGGACCTTCTCACTGACGATGAAACACAGAAATTGCATCCGAATTTAATACAAAAGGCACAATGCCGACTCAAGTACAAGCGGACTAGCACTCTAACTTTCTATGATTTGAACCTCTCCTGTGAGACCAGTTTTAGATTCTGATGCTTCACTTCAGGTTTACTGTATCCCCCGGACCTTCTTATTGACAATGAAACACAGAACTTGCATCCGAATTTAATACAAAAGGCACAATGCCGACTTAAGTACAAGGGGACTGACACTCTAACACTCTATGATTTGAACTTCTCCTGTGAGTCCAGTTTTAGATTCCGATGCTTCACTTCAGGTTTACTGTATCCCTTGGACCTTCTTATTGACGATGAAACACAGAAATTGCATCCGAATTTAATACAAATGCACAATGAGGACTTAAGTACAAGGGGACTGACACTCTAACTCTTTATGATTTGAACCTCTTCTGTGAGTCCAATTTTAGATTCCGATACCTCATTTCAGGTTTACTGTATCCCTTGGACCTTCTTATTGACGATGAAACACAGAAATTGCATTCGAATATTATACAAAATGCACAATGCCGACTTAAGTACAAGAGAACTGACACTCTAACTCTCTAAGATTTGAACCTCTCCTGTGTGTCCAGTTTTAGACTCCGATGCTTCTCTTCAGATTTACTGTATCCCTTGGACCTTCTTATTGACGATGAAACACAGAAATTGCATTTGAATTTAATACAAAAGGCACAATGCCGACTTAAGTACAAGAGGACTGACACTCTTACTTACTATGAGTTGAACCCCTCCTGTGAGTCAAGTTTTGGATTCCGATGCATCACTTCAGGTTTACTGTTTCCCTTGGACCTTCTTATTGACGATGAAACACAGAAATTGCATCCGAATTTAATACGAAAGGCACAATGCCGACTTAAGTACAAGAGGACTGGCACTCTATCTTTCTATGATTTGAACCTCTCCTGTGAGTCCACTTTTAGATTCCGATGCTTCACCTCAGGTTTGCTGTATCCCTTGGACCTTCTTATTGACGATGAAACACAGAAATTGCATCCGAATTTAATACAAAAGGCACAATGCCGACTTAAGTACAAGAGGACTGACACTCTATCTTTCTATTATTTGGACCTCTCCTGAGAGTCCAGTTTTAGATTCCGATGCTTCACTTCAGGTTTACTGTATCCCTTGGACCTTCTTATTGACGATGAAACACAGAAATTGCATTAGAATTTAATACGAAAGGCACAATGCCGACTTAAGTACAAGAGGACTGACACTCTTACTTACTATGATTTGAACCTCTCCTGTGAGTCAAGTTTTGGATTCCGATGCTTCACTTCAGGTTTACTGTTTCCCTTGGACCTTCTTATTGACGATGAAACACAGAAATTGCATCCGAATTTAATACAAAAGGCACAATGCCGACGTAAGTATAAGAGGACTGACTCTCTAACTTTCTATGATTTTATCCTCTCCTGTGAGTCCACTTTTAGATTCCGATGCTTCACCTCAGGTTTGCTGTATCCCTTGGACCTTCTTATTTACGATGAAACACAGAAATTGCATCTGAATTTTTTATACAAATGGCACAATGCCGACTTAAGTATAAGAGGACAGACACTCTAACTTTCTATGATTTGGACCTCTCCTTTGGGTCCCGTTTTAGATTCCGATGCTTTACTCCAGGTTTACTTTATCCCTGGCACCTTCTTATTGACGATGAAACACAGATATTGCACCTGAATTTAATACAAAAGGCACAATGCCGACTTAAGTACAAGAGAACTTACACTCTAACTTTCTATGATTTGAACCTCTGCAGGGGGTCCAGTTTTCGATTCTGATGCTTCACTTCAGGTTTACTGTAACCCTTGGACCTTCTTATTGATGATGAAACACAGAAATTGCATTGAAATTTGATACAAAAGGCACTATGCCGACTTAAGCACAAGAGGACTGACACTCTAACTTTCTATGATTGGAACCTCTGCAGTTAGTCCAGTTGTAGATTCCGATGCTTCACTTTAGGTTTACTGTAACTCTTTGACCTTCTCGTTGACGATGAAACACAGAAATTGCATCCGAATTTAAAACAAAAGGTACAATGCCGACTCCCGTACAAGCAGACTGGCACTCTAACTTTCTATGATTTGAACCTCTCCCGTGAGACCAGTTTTAGTTTCTGATGCTTCACTTCAGGTTTACTGTATCCCCCGGACCTTCTTATTGACGATGAAACACAGAAATTGCATCCGAATTTAATACAAAAGGCACAATGCCGACTCCCGTACAAGCAGACTGGCACTCTAACTTTCTATGATTTGAACCTCTCCCGTGAGACCAGTTTCAGTTTCTGATGCTTCACTTCAGGTTTACTGTATCCCCTGGACCTTCTTATTGACGATGAAACACAGAAATTGTATCCGAATTTAATGCAAAAGGCACAATGCCAACTTAAGTACATGAGTACTGACACTCAAACTTTCTATTATTTGAACCTCTCCTGTGAGTCCAGTTTTAGATTCCGATGCTTCACTTCAGGTTTACTGTATCCCGTGGACCTTCTTATTGACGATGAAACACAGAAATTGCATCCGAATTTAATACAAAAGGCACAATGCCGACTTAAGTTCAAGGGGACTGACACTCTAACTTTCTATGATTTGAACCTCTCCTGTGAGTCCAGTTTTAGATTCCGATGCTACACTTCAAGTTTACTGTATCCCTTGGACCTTCTTATTGACGACGAAACACAGAAATTGCATCCGAATTTAATACAAAAGGCACAATACCGACTTAAGTACAAGAGGACTGACACTCTAACTTTGTATGATTTGAACCTCTCCTGTGAGTCCAGTTTTAGGTTTTGATGCTTCACTTCAGGTTAACTGTATCGCTTAGACCTTCTTATTGACGATGAAACACAGAAATTGCATCCGAATTTAATACAAAAGGCACAATGCCGACTTAAGTACAAGAGGACTGACACTCTACCTTTCTATGATTTGTACCTTTGCAGTGAGTCAAGTTTTAGATTCCGATGCTTCACTTCAGGTTTACTGTAAAACTAGGACCTTCTTATTGACGATGAAACACAGAAATTGCATCCAAATTTAATACAAAAGGCACAATGCCGACTTAAGTACAAGGGGACTGACACTCTAACATTCTATGATTTGAACCCCTCCTGAGAGTCCAGTTTTGGATTCCGACGCTTCACTTCATGTTTACTGTATCTCTTGGACCTTCTTATTGACGATGAAACACAGAAATTGCTTCCGAATTTAATACAAAAGGCACAATGCCGACTTAAGTACAAGAGGACTGACCCTCTAACTTTCTGTGATTTGAACCTCTCCTGTGAGTCCAGTTTTGGATTCCGATGCTTCTCTTCAGGTTTACTGTATCCCTTGGACCTTCTTATTGACGATGGAACACAGAAATTGCAATCGAATTTAATACAAGAGCCAAAATGCTTACTTAAGTACAAGAGGACTGACACTCTAACTTTCTATGATTTTAACCTCTGCAGTGAGTCCAGTTGTAGATTCCGATGCTTCAATTCAGGTTTACTGTAGCCCTTGGACTTTCTCATTGCCGATGAAACACAGAAATTGCAGCTGAATTAAATACAAAAGGCACAATGCCGACACAAGTACAAGAGGACTGGCACTCTAACTATCTATGATTTGAACCTCTCCTGTGAGACCAGTTTTAGATTCTGATGCTTCACTTCAGTTTTACTGTATCCCCCGGACCTTCTTATTGACGATGAAACACAGAAATTGTATCCGAATTTTATACAAATGCACAATGAGGACTTAAGTACAAGGGGACTGACACTCTAACTCTCTATGATTTGAACCTCTTCTGTGAGTCCAGTTTTAGATTCCGATACCTCACTTCAGGTTTACTGTATCCCTTGGACCTTCTTATTGACGATGAAACACAGAAATTGCATCCGAATTTCATACAAAATGCACAATGCCGGCTTAAGTACAAGAGGACTGACACTCTCACTCTCTAAGATTTGAACCTCTCCTGTGAGTCCAGTTTTAGATTCCGATGCTTCATTTCAGGTTTACTGTATCTCTTGGACCTTCTTATTGACGATGAAACACATAAATTGCATCTGAATTTAATACAAAAGGCACAATGCTGACTTAAGTACAAGAGGACCGACACTCTTACTTACTATGATTTGAACCCCTCCTGTGAGTCAAGTTTTTGATTCCGATGCCTCACTTCAGGTTTACTGTTTCCCTTGGACCTTCTTATTGACGCTGAAACACAGAAATTGCATCCGAATTTAATACAAAAGGCACAATGCCGACTTAAGTACAAGAGGACTGACACTCTAACTTTCTATGATTTGAAATTCTCCTGTGAGTCCAGTTTCTTATTCCGATGCTTCACCTCAGGTTTGCTGTATCCCTTGGACCTTCTTATTGACGATGAAACACAGAAATTGCATCTGCATTTTTTATACAAAAGGCAAAATGCCGACTTAAGTACAAGAGGACAGACACTCTAACTTTCTATGATTTGAACCTCTCCTGCGAGTCCTGTTTTAGATTCCGATGCTTTACTGCAGGTTTACTGCATCCCTTGGACCTTCTTATTGACGATGAAACAAATAAATTGCATCTGAATTTAATACAAAAGGCACAATGCTGACTTAAGTACAAGAGGACTGACACTCTATCTTTCTATTATTTGGACCCCTCCTGAGAGTCCAGTTTTAGATTCCGATGCTTCACTTCAGGTTTACTGTATCCCTTGGAACGTCTTATTGACGATGAAACACAGAAATGGCACCCGAATTTAATACAAAAAGGACAATGCCGACTTAAGTACAAGAGGACCAACACTCTAACTTTCTATGATTTGAACCTCTGCAGGGGGTCCAGTTTTCGATTCCAATGCTTCACTTCAGGTTTACTGTAACCCTTGGACCATCTTATTGACGATGGAACACAGAAATTGCATCCGAATTTAATACAAAAGGCACAATGCCGACTTAAGTACAAGAGGACTGACACTCTAACTTTCTATGATTTTAACCCCTCCTGTGAGTCCAGTTTCGGATTCCGATGCTTCACTTCGGGTTTATTGTATCCCTTGGAACTTCTTATTGACGATGAAACACAGAAATTGCATCCTAATTTAATACAAAAGGCACAATGCCGACTTAAGTACAAGAGGACTGACACTCTAGTTTTCTATGATATGAACCTCTCCTGTGAGTCCAGTTTTTGATTCCGATGCTTCACTTCAGGTTTACTGTATCCCTTGGACCTTCTTATTGTCGATGGAACACAGAAATTGCATCCGAATTTAATACAAGAGGCACAATGCCGACTTAAGTTCAAAAGGACTGACACACTAACTTTCTATGATATGAACCTCTGCACTGAGTCCGGTTTTACATTACGATGCGTCACTTCTGGTTCACTGTAACACTTGGACCTTCTTATTGACGATGAAACAAAGAAATAGCATCCGAATATAATACAAAAGGCACAATGACGACTTAAGTAAAAGGGGACTGTTACTCTAAATTTCTATGATTTGAACCTCTGCAGTGAGTCCAGTTGTAGATTCCGATGCTTCACTTTAGTTTTACTGTAACCCTTGGACCTTCTCACTGACGATGAAACACAGAAATTGCATCCGAATTTAATACAAAAGGCACAATGCCGACTCAAGTCCAAGCGGACTAGCACTCTAACTTTCTATGATTTGAACCTCTCCTGTGAGACCAGTTTTAGATTCTGATGCTTCACTTCAGGTTTACTGTATCCCCCGGACCCTCTTATTGACAATGAAACACAGAACTTGCATCCGAATTTAATATAAAAGGCACAATGCCGACTTAAGTACAAGGGGACTGACACTCTAACACTCTATGATTTGAACTTCTCCTGTGACTCCAGTTTTAGATTCCGATGCTTCACTTCAGGTTTACTGTATCCCTTGGACCTTCTTATTGACGATGAAACACAGAAATTGCATCCGAATTTAATACAAATGCACAGTGAGGACTTAAGTACAAGGGGACTGACACTCTAACTCTCTATGACTTGAACCTCTTCTGTGAGTCCAATTTTAGATTCCGATACCTCACTTCAGGTTTACTGTATCCCTTGGACCTTCTTATTGACGATGAAACACAGAAATTGCATTCGAATATCATACAAAATGCACAATGCCGACTTAAGTACAAGAGGACTGACATTCTTACTTACTATGAGTTGAACCCCTCCTGTGAGTCAAGTTTTGGATTCCGATGCATCACTTCAGGTTTACTGTTTCCCTTGGACCTTCTTATTGACGATGAAACACAGAAATTGCATCCGAATTTAATACGAAAGGCACAATGCCGACTTAAGTACAAGAGGACTGACCCTCTAACTTTCTGTGATTTGAACCTCTCCTGTGAGTCCAGTTTTGGATTCCGATGCTTCTCTTCAGGTTTACTGTATCCCTTGGACCTTCTTATTGACGACGAAACACAGAAATTGCATCCGAATTTAATACAAAAGGCACAATGCCGACTTAAGTACAAGAGGACTGACACTCTAACTTTCTATGATTTGAACCTCTCCTGTGAGTCCAGTTTTAGGTTTTGATGCTTCACTTCAGGTTTACTGTATCGCTTAGACCTTCTTATTGACGATGAAACACAGAAATTGCATCCGAATTTAATACAAAAGGCACAATGCCGACTTAAGTACAAGAGGACTGACACTCTATCTTTCTATTATTTGGACCTCTCCTGAGAGTCCAGTTTTAGATTCCGATGCTTCACTTCAGGTTTACTGTATCCCTTGGACCTTCTTATTGACGATGAAACACAGAAATTGCATTAGAATTTAATACGAAAGGCACAATGCCGACTTAAGTACAAGAGGACTGACACTCTTACTTACTATGATTTGAACCTCTCCTGTGAGTCAAGTTTTGGATTCCGATGCTTCACTTCAGGTTTACTGTTTCCCTTGGACCTTCTTATTGACGATGAAACACAGAAATTGCATCCGAATTTAATACAAAAGGCACAATGCCGACGTAAGTATAAGAGGACTGACTCTCTAACTTTCTATGATTTTATCCTCTCCTGTGAGTCCACTTTTAGATTCCGATGCTTCACCTCAGGTTTGCTGTATCCCTTGGACCTTCTTATTTACGATGAAACACAGAAATTGCATCTGAATTTTTTATACAAATGGCACAATGCCGACTTAAGTATAAGAGGACAGACACTCTAACTTTCTATGATTTGGACCTCTCCTTTGGGTCCCGTTTTAGATTCCGATGCTTTACTCCAGGTTTACTTTATCCCTGGCACCTTCTTATTGACGATGAAACACAGATATTGCACCTGAATTTAATACAAAAGGCACAATGCCGACTTAAGTACAAGAGAACTTACACTCTAACTTTCTATGATTTGAACCTCTGCAGGGGGTCCAGTTTTCGATTCTGATGCTTCACTTCAGGTTTACTGTAACCCTTGGACCTTCTTATTGATGATGAAACACAGAAATTGCATTGAAATTTGATACAAAAGGCACTATGCCGACTTAAGCACAAGAGGACTGACACTCTAACTTTCTATGATTGGAACCTCTGCAGTTAGTCCAGTTGTAGATTCCGATGCTTCACTTTAGGTTTACTGTAACTCTTTGACCTTCTCGTTGACGATGAAACACAGAAATTGCATCCGAATTTAAAACAAAAGGTACAATGCCGACTCCCGTACAAGCAGACTGGCACTCTAACTTTCTATGATTTGAACCTCTCCCGTGAGACCAGTTTTAGTTTCTGATGCTTCACTTCAGGTTTACTGTATCCCCCGGACCTTCTTATTGACGATGAAACACAGAAATTGCATCCGAATTTAATACAAAAGGCACAATGCCGACTCCCGTACAAGCAGACTGGCACTCTAACTTTCTATGATTTGAACCTCTCCCGTGAGACCAGTTTCAGTTTCTGATGCTTCACTTCAGGTTTACTGTATCCCCTGGACCTTCTTATTGACGATGAAACACAGAAATTGTATCCGAATTTAATGCAAAAGGCACAATGCCAACTTAAGTACATGAGTACTGACACTCAAACTTTCTATTATTTGAACCTCTCCTGTGAGTCCAGTTTTAGATTCCGATGCTTCACTTCAGGTTTACTGTATCCCGTGGACCTTCTTATTGACGATGAAACACAGAAATTGCATCCGAATTTAATACAAAAGGCACAATGCCGACTTAAGTTCAAGGGGACTGACACTCTAACTTTCTATGATTTGAACCTCTCCTGTGAGTCCAGTTTTAGATTCCGATGCTACACTTCAAGTTTACTGTATCCCTTGGACCTTCTTATTGACGACGAAACACAGAAATTGCATCCGAATTTAATACAAAAGGCACAATACCGACTTAAGTACAAGAGGACTGACACTCTAACTTTGTATGATTTGAACCTCTCCTGTGAGTCCAGTTTTAGGTTTTGATGCTTCACTTCAGGTTAACTGTATCGCTTAGACCTTCTTATTGACGATGAAACACAGAAATTGCATCCGAATTTAATACAAAAGGCACAATGCCGACTTAAGTACAAGAGGACTGACACTCTACCTTTCTATGATTTGTACCTTTGCAGTGAGTCAAGTTTTAGATTCCGATGCTTCACTTCAGGTTTACTGTAAAACTAGGACCTTCTTATTGACGATGAAACACAGAAATTGCATCCAAATTTAATACAAAAGGCACAATGCCGACTTAAGTACAAGGGGACTGACACTCTAACATTCTATGATTTGAACCCCTCCTGAGAGTCCAGTTTTGGATTCCGACGCTTCACTTCATGTTTACTGTATCTCTTGGACCTTCTTATTGACGATGAAACACAGAAATTGCTTCCGAATTTAATACAAAAGGCACAATGCCGACTTAAGTACAAGAGGACTGACCCTCTAACTTTCTGTGATTTGAACCTCTCCTGTGAGTCCAGTTTTGGATTCCGATGCTTCTCTTCAGGTTTACTGTATCCCTTGGACCTTCTTATTGACGATGGAACACAGAAATTGCAATCGAATTTAATACAAGAGCCAAAATGCTTACTTAAGTACAAGAGGACTGACACTCTAACTTTCTATGATTTTAACCTCTGCAGTGAGTCCAGTTGTAGATTCCGATGCTTCAATTCAGGTTTACTGTAGCCCTTGGACTTTCTCATTGCCGATGAAACACAGAAATTGCAGCTGAATTAAATACAAAAGGCACAATGCCGACACAAGTACAAGAGGACTGGCACTCTAACTATCTATGATTTGAACCTCTCCTGTGAGACCAGTTTTAGATTCTGATGCTTCACTTCAGTTTTACTGTATCCCCCGGACCTTCTTATTGACGATGAAACACAGAAATTGTATCCGAATTTTATACAAATGCACAATGAGGACTTAAGTACAAGGGGACTGACACTCTAACTCTCTATGATTTGAACCTCTTCTGTGAGTCCAGTTTTAGATTCCGATACCTCACTTCAGGTTTACTGTATCCCTTGGACCTTCTTATTGACGATGAAACACAGAAATTGCATCCGAATTTCATACAAAATGCACAATGCCGGCTTAAGTACAAGAGGACTGACACTCTCACTCTCTAAGATTTGAACCTCTCCTGTGAGTCCAGTTTTAGATTCCGATGCTTCATTTCAGGTTTACTGTATCTCTTGGACCTTCTTATTGACGATGAAACACATAAATTGCATCTGAATTTAATACAAAAGGCACAATGCTGACTTAAGTACAAGAGGACCGACACTCTTACTTACTATGATTTGAACCCCTCCTGTGAGTCAAGTTTTTGATTCCGATGCCTCACTTCAGGTTTACTGTTTCCCTTGGACCTTCTTATTGACGCTGAAACACAGAAATTGCATCCGAATTTAATACAAAAGGCACAATGCCGACTTAAGTACAAGAGGACTGACACTCTAACTTTCTATGATTTGAAATTCTCCTGTGAGTCCAGTTTCTTATTCCGATGCTTCACCTCAGGTTTGCTGTATCCCTTGGACCTTCTTATTGACGATGAAACACAGAAATTGCATCTGCATTTTTTATACAAAAGGCAAAATGCCGACTTAAGTACAAGAGGACAGACACTCTAACTTTCTATGATTTGAACCTCTCCTGCGAGTCCTGTTTTAGATTCCGATGCTTTACTGCAGGTTTACTGCATCCCTTGGACCTTCTTATTGACGATGAAACAAATAAATTGCATCTGAATTTAATACAAAAGGCACAATGCTGACTTAAGTACAAGAGGACTGACACTCTATCTTTCTATTATTTGGACCCCTCCTGAGAGTCCAGTTTTAGATTCCGATGCTTCACTTCAGGTTTACTGTATCCCTTGGAACGTCTTATTGACGATGAAACACAGAAATGGCACCCGAATTTAATACAAAAAGGACAATGCCGACTTAAGTACAAGAGGACCAACACTCTAACTTTCTATGATTTGAACCTCTGCAGGGGGTCCAGTTTTCGATTCCAATGCTTCACTTCAGGTTTACTGTAACCCTTGGACCATCTTATTGACGATGGAACACAGAAATTGCATCCGAATTTAATACAAAAGGCACAATGCCGACTTAAGTACAAGAGGACTGACACTCTAACTTTCTATGATTTTAACCCCTCCTGTGAGTCCAGTTTCGGATTCCGATGCTTCACTTCGGGTTTATTGTATCCCTTGGAACTTCTTATTGACGATGAAACACAGAAATTGCATCCTAATTTAATACAAAAGGCACAATGCCGACTTAAGTACAAGAGGACTGACACTCTAGTTTTCTATGATATGAACCTCTCCTGTGAGTCCAGTTTTTGATTCCGATGCTTCACTTCAGGTTTACTGTATCCCTTGGACCTTCTTATTGTCGATGGAACACAGAAATTGCATCCGAATTTAATACAAGAGGCACAATGCCGACTTAAGTTCAAAAGGACTGACACACTAACTTTCTATGATATGAACCTCTGCACTGAGTCCGGTTTTACATTACGATGCGTCACTTCTGGTTCACTGTAACACTTGGACCTTCTTATTGACGATGAAACAAAGAAATAGCATCCGAATATAATACAAAAGGCACAATGACGACTTAAGTAAAAGGGGACTGTTACTCTAAATTTCTATGATTTGAACCTCTGCAGTGAGTCCAGTTGTAGATTCCGATGCTTCACTTTAGTTTTACTGTAACCCTTGGACCTTCTCACTGACGATGAAACACAGAAATTGCATCCGAATTTAATACAAAAGGCACAATGCCGACTCAAGTCCAAGCGGACTAGCACTCTAACTTTCTATGATTTGAACCTCTCCTGTGAGACCAGTTTTAGATTCTGATGCTTCACTTCAGGTTTACTGTATCCCCCGGACCCTCTTATTGACAATGAAACACAGAACTTGCATCCGAATTTAATATAAAAGGCACAATGCCGACTTAAGTACAAGGGGACTGACACTCTAACACTCTATGATTTGAACTTCTCCTGTGACTCCAGTTTTAGATTCCGATGCTTCACTTCAGGTTTACTGTATCCCTTGGACCTTCTTATTGACGATGAAACACAGAAATTGCATCCGAATTTAATACAAATGCACAGTGAGGACTTAAGTACAAGGGGACTGACACTCTAACTCTCTATGACTTGAACCTCTTCTGTGAGTCCAATTTTAGATTCCGATACCTCACTTCAGGTTTACTGTATCCCTTGGACCTTCTTATTGACGATGAAACACAGAAATTGCATTCGAATATCATACAAAATGCACAATGCCGACTTAAGTACAAGAGGACTGACATTCTTACTTACTATGAGTTGAACCCCTCCTGTGAGTCAAGTTTTGGATTCCGATGCATCACTTCAGGTTTACTGTTTCCCTTGGACCTTCTTATTGACGATGAAACACAGAAATTGCATCCGAATTTAATACGAAAGGCACAATGCCGACTTAAGTACAAGAGGACTGACCCTCTAACTTTCTGTGATTTGAACCTCTCCTGTGAGTCCAGTTTTGGATTCCGATGCTTCTCTTCAGGTTTACTGTATCCCTTGGACCTTCTTATTGACGACGAAACACAGAAATTGCATCCGAATTTAATACAAAAGGCACAATGCCGACTTAAGTACAAGAGGACTGACACTCTAACTTTCTATGATTTGAACCTCTCCTGTGAGTCCAGTTTTAGGTTTTGATGCTTCACTTCAGGTTTACTGTATCGCTTAGACCTTCTTATTGACGATGAAACACAGAAATTGCATCCGAATTTAATACAAAAGGCACAATGCCGACTTAAGTACAAGAGGACTGACACTCTACCTTTCTATGATTTGTACCTTTGCAGTGAGTCAAGTTTTAGATTCCGATGCTTCACTTCAGGTTTACTGTAAAACTAGGACCTTCTTATTGACGATGAAACACAGAAATTGCATCCAAATTTAATACAAAAGGCACAATGCCGACTTAAGTACAAGGGGACTGACACTCTAACATTCTATGATTTGAACCCCTCCTGAGAGTCCAGTTTTGGATTCCGACGCTTCACTTCATGTTTACTGTATCTCTTGGACCTTCTTATTGACGATGAAACACAGAAATTGCTTCCGAATTTAATACAAAAGGCACAATGCCGACTTAAGTACAAGAGGACTGACCCTCTAACTTTCTGTGATTTGAACCTCTCCTGTGAGTCCAGTTTTGGATTCCGATGCTTCTCTTCAGGTTTACTGTATCCCTTGGACCTTCTTATTGACGATGGAACACAGAAATTGCAATCGAATTTAATACAAGAGCCAAAATGCTTACTTAAGTACAAGAGGACTGACACTCTAACTTTCTATGATTTTAACCTCTGCAGTGAGTCCAGTTGTAGATTCCGATGCTTCAATTCAGGTTTACTGTAGCCCTTGGACTTTCTCATTGCCGATGAAACACAGAAATTGCAGCTGAATTAAATACAAAAGGCACAATGCCGACACAAGTACAAGAGGACTGGCACTCTAACTATCTATGATTTGAACCTCTCCTGTGAGACCAGTTTTAGATTCTGATGCTTCACTTCAGTTTTACTGTATCCCCCGGACCTTCTTATTGACGATGAAACACAGAAATTGTATCCGAATTTTATACAAATGCACAATGAGGACTTAAGTACAAGGGGACTGACACTCTAACTCTCTATGATTTGAACCTCTTCTGTGTGTCCAGTTTTAGATTCCGATACCTCACTTCAGGTTTACTGTATCCCTTGGACCTTCTTATTGACGATGAAACACAGAAATTGCATCCGAATTTCATACAAAATGCACAATGCCGGCTTAAGTACAAGAGGACTGACACTCTCACTCTCTAAGATTTGAACCTCTCCTGTGAGTCCAGTTTTAGATTCCGATGCTTCATTTCAGGTTTACTGTATCTCTTGGACCTTCTTATTGACGATGAAACACATAAATTGCATCTGAATTTAATACAAAAGGCACAATGCTGACTTAAGTACAAGAGGACCGACACTCTTACTTACTATGATTTGAACCCCTCCTGTGAGTCAAGTTTTTGATTCCGATGCCTCACTTCAGGTTTACTGTTTCCCTTGGACCTTCTTATTGACGCTGAAACACAGAAATTGCATCCGAATTTAATACAAAAGGCACAATGCCGACTTAAGTACAAGAGGACTGACACTCTAACTTTCTATGATTTGAAATTCTCCTGTGAGTCCAGTTTCTTATTCCGATGCTTCACCTCAGGTTTGCTGTATCCCTTGGACCTTCTTATTGACGATGAAACACAGAAATTGCATCTGCATTTTTTATACAAAAGGCAAAATGCCGACTTAAGTACAAGAGGACAGACACTCTAACTTTCTATGATTTGAACCTCTCCTGCGAGTCCTGTTTTAGATTCCGATGCTTTACTGCAGGTTTACTGCATCCCTTGGACCTTCTTATTGACGATGAAACAAATAAATTGCATCTGAATTTAATACAAAAGGCACAATGCTGACTTAAGTACA
Organism: Schistocerca piceifrons; assembly: GCF_021461385.2. NCBI lineage: Eukaryota > Metazoa > Arthropoda > Insecta > Orthoptera > Acrididae > Schistocerca > Schistocerca piceifrons. Next base: position 80,655 of record NW_025727919.1, read on the forward strand.
AGAGGACTGACACTCTATCTTTCTATTATTTGGACCCCTCCTGAGAGTCCAGTTTTAGATTCCGATGCTTCACTTCAGGTTTACTGTATCCCTTGGAACGTCTTATTGACGATGAAACACAGAAATGGCACCCGAATTTAATACAAAAAGGACAATGCCGACTTAAGTACAAGAGGACCAACACTCTAACTTTCTATGATTTGAACCTCTGCAGGGGGTCCAGTTTTCGATTCCAATGCTTCACTTCAGGTTTACTGTAACCCTTGGACCATCTTATTGACGATGGAACACAGAAATTGCATCCGAATTTAATACAAAAGGCACAATGCCGACTTAAGTACAAGAGGACTGACACTCTAACTTTCTATGATTTTAACCCCTCCTGTGAGTCCAGTTTCGGATTCCGATGCTTCACTTCGGGTTTATTGTATCCCTTGGAACTTCTTATTGACGATGAAACACAGAAATTGCATCCTAATTTAATACAAAAGGCACAATGCCGACTTAAGTACAAGAGGACTGACACTCTAGTTTTCTATGATATGAACCTCTCCTGTGAGTCCAGTTTTTGATTCCGATGCTTCACTTCAGGTTTACTGTATCCCTTGGACCTTCTTATTGTCGATGGAACACAGAAATTGCATCCGAATTTAATACAAGAGGCACAATGCCGACTTAAGTTCAAAAGGACTGACACACTAACTTTCTATGATATGAACCTCTGCACTGAGTCCGGTTTTACATTACGATGCGTCACTTCTGGTTCACTGTAACACTTGGACCTTCTTATTGACGATGAAACAAAGAAATAGCATCCGAATATAATACAAAAGGCACAATGACGACTTAAGTAAAAGGGGACTGTTACTCTAAATTTCTATGATTTGAACCTCTGCAGTGAGTCCAGTTGTAGATTCCGATGCTTCACTTTAGTTTTACTGTAACCCTTGGACCTTCTCACTGACGATGAAACACAGAAATTGCATCCGAATTTAATACAAAAGGCACAATGCCGACTCAAGTCCAAGCGGACTAGCACTCTAACTTTCTATGATTTGAACCTCTCCTGTGAGACCAGTTTTAGATTCTGATGCTTCACTTCAGGTTTACTGTATCCCCCGGACCCTCTTATTGACAATGAAACACAGAACTTGCATCCGAATTTAATATAAAAGGCACAATGCCGACTTAAGTACAAGGGGACTGACACTCTAACACTCTATGATTTGAACTTCTCCTGTGACTCCAGTTTTAGATTCCGATGCTTCACTTCAGGTTTACTGTATCCCTTGGACCTTCTTATTGACGATGAAACACAGAAATTGCATCCGAATTTAATACAAATGCACAGTGAGGACTTAAGTACAAGGGGACTGACACTCTAACTCTCTATGACTTGAACCTCTTCTGTGAGTCCAATTTTAGATTCCGATACCTCACTTCAGGTTTACTGTATCCCTTGGACCTTCCTATTGACGATGAAACACAGAAATTGCATTCGAATATCATACAAAATGCACAATGCCGACTTAAGTACAAGAGGACTGACATTCTTACTTACTATGAGTTGAACCCCTCCTGTGAGTCAAGTTTTGGATTCCGATGCATCACTTCAGGTTTACTGTTTCCCTTGGACCTTCTTATTGACGATGAAACACAGAAATTGCATCCGAATTTAATACGAAAGGCACAATGCCGACTTAAGTACAAGAGGACTGACACTCTAACTTTCTATGATTTGAACCTCTCCTGTGAGTCCACTTTTAGATTCCGATGCTTCACCTCAGGTTTGCTGTATCCCTTGGACCTTCTTATTGACGGTGAAACACAGAAATTGCATCCGAATTTAATACAAAAGGCACAATGCCGACTTAAGTACAAGAGGACTGACACTCTATCTTTCTATTATTTGGACCACTCCTGAGAGTCCAGTTTTAGATTCCGATTCTTCACTTCAGGTTTACTGTATCCCTTGGACCTTCTTATTGACGATGAAACACAGAAATTGCATCCGAATTTAATACAAAAGGCACAATGCCGACTTAAGTACAAGAGGACTGACACTCTAGCTTTCTATGATTTGAACCTCTCCCGTGAGACCAGTTTTAGTTTCTGATGCTTCACTTCAGGTTTTCTGTATCCCCCGGTCCCTCTTATTGACGATGAAACACAGAAATTGCATCCGAATTTAATACAAAAGCCACAATGCCGACTTAAGTACAAGAGGACTGACACTCTTACTTACTATGAGTTGAACCCCTCCTGTGAGTCAAGTTTTGGATTCCGATGCATCACTTCAGGTTTACTGTTTCCCTTGGACCTTCTTATTGACGATGAAACACACAAATTGCATCCGAATTTAATACGAAAGGCACAATGCCGACTTAAGTACAAGAGGACTGACACTCTAACTTTCTATGATTTGAACCTCTCCTGTGAGTCCACTTTTAGATTCCGATGCTTCACCTCAGGTTTGCTGTATCCCTTGGACCTTCTTATTGACGATGAGACACAGAAATTGCATCCGAATTTAATACAAAAGGCACAATGGCGACTTAAGTACAAGAGGACTGACACTCTATCTTTCTATTATTTGGACCTCTCCTGAGAGTCCAGTTTTAGATTCCGATGCTTCACTTCAGGTTTACTGTATCCCTTGGACCTTCTTATTGACGATGAAACACAGAAATTGCATCCGAATTTAATACGAAAGGCACAATGACTCTTAAGTACAAGAGGACTGACACTCTTACTTACTATGATTTGAACCTCTCCTGTGAGTCAAGTTTCGGATTCCGATGCTTCATTTCAGGTTTACTGTTTCCCTTGGACCTTCTTATTGACGATGAAACACAGAAATTGCATCCGAATTTAATACAAAAGGCACAATGCCGACTTAAGTATAAGAGGACTGACACTCTAACTTTCTATGATTTTATCCTCTCCTGTGAGTCCACTTTTAGATTCCGATGCTTCACCTCAGGTTTGCTGTATCCCCTGGACCTTCTTATTGACGATGAAACACAGAAATTGCATCTGAATTTTTTATACAAATGGCACAATGCCGACTTAAGTATAAGAGGACAGACAATCTAACTTTCTATGATTTGAACCTCTCCTTTGGGTCCCGTTTTAGATTCCGATGCTTTACTCCAGGTTTACTTTATCCCTTGCACCTTCTTATTGACGATGAAACACAGAAATTGCACCCGAATTTAATACAAAAGGCACAATGCCGACTTAAGTACAAGAGGACTGACACTCTAACTTTCTATGATTAGAACCTCTCCTGTGAGTCCACTTTTAGATTCCGATGCTTCACCTCAGGTTTGCTGTATCCCTTGGACCTTCTTATTGACAATGAAACACAGAACTTGCATCCGAATTTAATATAAAAGGCACAATGCCGACTTAAGTACAAGGGGACTGACACTCTAACACTCTATGATTTGAACTTCTCCAGTGAGTCCAGTTTTAGATTCCGATGCTTCACTTCAGGTTTACTGTATCCCTTGGACCTTCTTATTGACGATGAAACACAGAAATTGCATCCGAATTTAATACAAATGCACAGTGAGGACTTAAGTACAAGGGGACTGACACTCTAACTCTCTATGATTTAAACCTCTTCTGTGAGTCCAATTTTAGATTCCGATACCTCACTTCAGGTTTACTGTATCCCTTGGACCTTCTTATTGACGATGAAACACAGAAATTGCATTCGAATATCATACAAAATGCACAATGCCGACTTAAGTACAAGAGGACTGACATTCTTACTTACTATGAGTTGAACCCCTCCTGTGAGTCAAGTTTTGGATTCCGATGCATCACTTCAGGTTTACTGTTTCCCTTGGACCTTCTTATTGACGATGAAACACAGAAATTGCATCCGAATTTAATACGAAAGGCACAATGCCGACTTAAGTACAAGAGGACTGACACTCTAACTTTCTATGATTTGAACCTCTCCTGTGAGTCCACTTTTAGATTCCGATGCTTCACCTCAGGTTTGCTGTATCCCTTGGACCTTCTTATTGACGGTGAAACACAGAAATTGCATCCGAATTTAATACAAAAGGCACAATGCCGACTTAAGTACAAGAGGACTGACACTCTATCTTTCTATTATTTGGACCACTCCTGAGAGTCCAGTTTTAGATTCCGATTCTTCACTTCAGGTTTACTGTATCCCTTGGACCTTCTTATTGACGATGAAACACAGAAATTGCATCCGAATTTAATACAAAAGGCACAATGCCGACTTAAGTACAAGAGGACTGACACTCTAGCTTTCTATGATTTGAACCTCTCCCGTGAGACCAGTTTTAGTTTCTGATGCTTCACTTCAGGTTTACTGTATCCCCCGGTCCCTCTTATTGACGATGAAACACAGAAATTGCATCCGAATTTAATACAAAAGGCACAATGCCGACTTAAGTACAAGAGGACTGACACTCTTACTTACTATGAGTTGAACCCCTCCTGTGAGTCAAGTTTTGGATTCCGATGCATCACTTCAGGTTTACTGTTTCCCTTGGACCTTCTTATTGACGATGAAACACAGAAATTGCATCCGAATTTAATACGAAATGCACAATGCCGACTTAAGTACAAGAGGACTGACACTCTAACTTTCTATGATTTGAACCTCTCCTGTGAGTCCACTTTTAGATTCCGATGCTTCACCTCAGGTTTGCTGTATCCCTTGGACCTTCTTATTGACGATGAGACACAGAAATTGCATCCGAATTTAATACAAAAGGCACAATGGCGACTTAAGTACAAGAGGACTGACACTCTATCTTTCTATTATTTGGACCTCTCCTGAGAGTCCAGTTTTAGATTCCGATGCTTCACTTCAGGTTTACTGTATCCCTTGGACCTTCTTATTGACGATGAAACACAGAAATTGCATCCGAATTTAATACGAAAGGCACAATGCCTCTTAAGTACAAGAGGACTGACACTCTTACTTACTATGATTTGAACCTCTCCTGTGAGTCAAGTTTCGGATTCCGATGCTTCACTTCAGGTTTACTGTTTCCCTTGGACCTTCTTATTGACGATGAAACACAGAAATTGCATCCGAATTTAATACAAAAGGCACAATGCCGACTTAAGTATAAGAGGACTGACACTCTAACTTTCTATGATTTTATCCTCTCCTGTGAGTCCACTTTTAGATTCCGATGCTTCACCTCAGGTTTGCTGTATCCCCTGGACCTTCTTATTGACGATGAAACACAGAAATTGCATCTGAATTTTTTATACAAATGGCACAATGCCGACTTAAGTATAAGAGGACAGACACTCTAACTTTCTATGATTTGAACCTCTCCTTTGGGTCCCGTTTTAGATTCCGATGCTTTACTCCAGGTTTACTTTATCCCTTGCACCTTCTTATTGACGATGAAACACAGATATTGCACCCGAATTTAATACAAAAGGCACAATGCCGACTTAAGTACAAGAGGACTTACACTCTAATTTTCTATGATTTGAACCTCTGCAGGGGGTCCAGTTTTCGATTCTGATGCTTCACTTCAGGTTTACTGTAACCCTTGGACCTTCTTATTGATGATGAAACACAGAAATTGCATCCGAATTTAATACAAATCACAATGAGTACTTAAGTACAAGCGGACTGACACTCTAACACTCTATGATTTGAACCTCTTCTGTGAGTCCAGTTTTAGGTTCCGATACCTCACTTCAGGTTAACTCTATCCCTTGGACCTTCTTATTGACGATGAAACACAGAAATTGCATCCGAATATCATACAAAATGCACAATGCCGACTTAAGTACAAGAGGACTGACACTCTAACTCTCTAAGATTTGAACCTCTCCTTTGTGTCCAGTTTTAGATTCCGATGCTTCACTTCAGATTTACTGTATCCCTTGGACCTTCTTATTGACGATGAAACACAGAAATTGCATCTGAATTTAATACAAAAGGCACAATGCCGACTTAAGTACAAGAGGACTGACACTCTTACTTACTATGAGTTGAACCTCTCCTGTGAGTCAAGTTTTGGATTCCGATGCATCACTTCAGGTTTACTGTTTCCCTTGGACCTTCTTATTGACGATGAAACACAGAAATTGCATCCGAATTTAATACAAATGGCACAATGCCGACATAAGTACAAGAGGACTGACACTCTAACTTTCTATGATTTGAACCTCTCCTGTGAGTCCACTTTTAGATTCCGATGCTTCACCTCAGGTTTGCTGTACCCTTGGACCTTCTTATTGACGATGAAACACAGAAATTGCATCCGAATTTAATACAAAAGGCACAATGCCGACTTAAGTACAAGAGGACTGACACTCTATCTTTCTATTATTTGGACCTCTCCTGAGAGTCCAGTTTTAGATTCCGATGCTTCACTTCAGGTTTACTGTATCCCTTGGACCTTCTTATTGACGATGAAACACAGAAATTGCATCCAAATTTAATACAAAAGGAACAATGCCAATTAAGTACAAGAGGACTGACACTCTAACTTTCTGTGATTGGAACCTCTGCAGTTAGTCCAGTTGTAGATTCCGATGCTTCACCTTAGGTTTACTGTAACTCTTTGACCTTCTCATTAACGATGAAACACAGAAATTGCATCCGAATTTAATACAAAAGGCACAATGCCGACTCAAGTACAAGCAGACAGGCACTCTAACTTTCTATGCTTTGAACCTCTCCCGTGAGACCAGTTTTAGTTTCTGATGCTTCACTTCAGGTTTACTGTATCCCCCGGACCTTCTTATTGACGATGAAACACAGAAATTGCATCCGAATTTAATACAAAAGGCACAATGCCGACTTAAGTACAAGGGGACAGACACTCTAACACTCTATGATTTGAACCTCTCCTGTGAGTCCAGTTTTAGATTCCGATGCTTCACTTCAGGTTTACTGTATCCCTTGGACCTTCTTATTGACGATGAAACACAGAAATTGCATCTGAATTTAATACAAAAGGCACAATGCCGACTTAACTACAAGATGACTGACACTCTTACTTACTATGATTTGAACCCCTCCTGTGAGTCAAGTTTTGGATTCCGATGCTTCACTTCAGGTTTATTGTATCCCTTGGACCTTCTTATTGACGATGAAACACAGAAATTGCATCCGAATTTAATACAAAAGGCACAATGCCGACTTAAGTATAAGAGGACTGACACTCTAACTTTCTATGATTTTATCCTCTCCTGTTAGTCCACTTTTAGATTCCGATGCTTCACCTCAGGTTTGCTGTATCCCTTGGACCTTCTTATTGACGATGAAACACAGAAATAGCATCTGAATTTTTTATACAAAAGGCTCAATGCCGACTTAAGTACAAGAGGACAGACACTCTAACTTTCTATGATTTGAACCTCTCCTGAGAGTCCCGTTTTAGATTCCGATGCTTTACTCCAGGTTTACTGTATCCCTTGGACCTTCTTATTGACGATGAAACACAGAAATCGCATCCGAATTTAATACAAAAGGCACAATGCCGACTTAAGTACAAGAGGACAGACACTCTAACTTTCTATGATTTGAACCTCTCCTTTGGGTCCCGTTTTAGATTCCGATGCTTTCCTCCAGGTTTACTGTATCCCTTGGATCTTCTTATTGACGATGAAACACAGATATTGCATCCGAATTTAATACAAAAGGCACAATGCCGACTTAAGTTCAAGAGGACTGAAACTCTAACTTTCAATGATTTGAACCTCTCCTGTGAGTCCAGTTTTAGATTCCGATGCTTCACTTCAGGTTTACTGTATCCCTTGGACCTTCTTATTGACGACGAAACACAGAAATTGCATCCGAATTTAATACAAAAGGCACAATGCCGACTTAAGTTCAAGAGGACTGAAACTCTAACTTTCTAGGATTTGAACCTCTCCTGTGAGTCCAGTTTTTGATTCCGATGCTTCACTTCAGGTTTACTGTATCCCTTGGACCTTCTTATTGACGATGGAACACAGAAATTGCATCCGAATTTAATACAAGAGGCACAATGCAGACTGAAGTACAAAAGGACTGACACTCTAACTTTCTATGATTTGAACCTCTGCACTGAGCCCGGTTTTACATTACGATGCGTTACTTCTGGTTCACTGTAACACTTGGACCTTCTTATTGACGATGAAACAAAGAAATAGCATCCGAATATAATACAAAAGGCACAATGACGACTTAAGTAAAAGAGGAGTGACACTCTAAATTTCTATGATTTGAACCTCTGCAGTGAGTCCAGTTGTAGATTCCGATGCTTCACTTCAGGTTTACTGTATCCCTTGGACCTTGTTATTGACGATGAAACACAGAAATTGCATCCGAATTTAATACAAAAGGCACAATGCCGAATTAAGTACAAGAGGACAGACACTCTAACTTTCTATGATTTGAACCACTCCTTTGGGTCCCGTTTTTGATTCCGATGATTTACTCCAGGTTTACTGTATCCCTTGGACCTTCTTATTGACGATGAAACACAGATATTGCATCCGAATTTAATACAAAAGGCACAATGCCGACTTAAGTTCAAGAGGACTGAAACTCTAACTTTCTAGGATTTGAACCTCTCCTGTGAGTCCAGTTTTAGATTCCGATGCTTCACTTTAGGTTAACTGTATCCCTTGGACCTTCTCATTGACGACGAAACACAGAAATTGCATCCGAATTTAATACAAAAGGCACAATGCCGACTTAAGTACAAGAGGACTGACACTCTAATTTTCTATGATTTGAACCTCTCCTGTGAGTCCAGTTTTAGGTTTTGATGCTTCACTTCACGTTAACTGTATCGCTTGGACCTTGTTATTGACGATAAAACACAGAAATTGCTTCCGAATTTAATACAAAAGGCACAATGCCGACTTAAGTACAGGAGGACTGACACTCTACCTTTCTATGATTTGAACCTCTGCAGTGAGTCCAGTTTTAGATTCCGATGCTTCACTTCAGGTTTACTGTAACCCTTGGACCTTCTTTTTGACGATGAAACACAGAAATTGCATCCGAATTTAATACAAAAGGCAGAATGCCAACTTAAGTACAAGGGGAGTGACACTCTAACATTCTATGATTTGAACCCTCCTGTGAGTCCAGTTTTGGATTCCGACACTTCACTTCATGTTTACTGTATCCCTTGGACCTTCTTATTGACGATGAAACACAGAAATTGCATCCGAATTTAATACAAAAGGCACAATGCCGACTAAAGTACTAGAGGACTGACACTCTAACTTTCTGTGATTTGAACCTTCCTGTGAGTCCAGTTTTGGATTCCGATGCTTCTCTTCATTTTTACTGTATCCCTTGGACCTTCTTATTGACGATGGAACACAGAAATTGCATCCGAATTTTATACAAGAGCCACAATGCCGACTTAAGTACAAGAGGACTGACACTCTAACTTTCTATGATTTGAACCTGTGCAGTGAGTCCAGTTGTAGATTCCGATGCTTCAATTCAGGTTTACTGTAACCCTTGGACTTTCTCATTCCCGAAGAAACACAGATATTGTAGCCGAATTTAATAGAAAAGGCACAATGCCGACTCAAGTACAAGAGGACTGGCACTCTAACTATCTATGATTTGAACCTCTTCTGTGAGTCCAGTTTTAGATTCCGATACCTCACTTCAGGTTTACTGTATCCCTTGGACATTCTTATTGACGATGAAACACAGAAATTGCATCCGAATTTCATACAAAATGCACAATGCCGACTTAAGTACAAGAGGACTGACTGTCTAACTCTCTAAGATCTGAACCTCTCCTGTGAGTCCAGTTTTAGATTCCGATGCTTCACTTCAGGTTTACTGTATCCCTTGGACCTTCTTATTGACGACGAAACACAGAAATTGCATCCGAAATTAATACAAAAGGCACAATGCCAACTTAAGTACAAGAGGACTGACACTCTAACTTTCTATGATTTGAACCCGTCCTGTGAGTCCAGTTTCGGATTCCGATGCTTTACTTCAGGTTTATTGTATCCCTTGGAACTTCTTATTGACGATGAAACACAGAAATTGCATCCGAATTTAATACAAAAGGCACAATGCCGACTTAAGTACAAGAGGACTGACACTCTAACTTTCTATGATTTGAACCTCTCCTGTGAGTCCAGTTTAAGATTCCGATGCCTCACTTCAGGTTTACTGTATCCCTTGGACCTTCTTATTGACGATGAAACTCAGAAATTGCATCCGAATTTAATACAAAAGGCACAATGCCGACTTAAGTACAAGAGGACTGACACTCTAACTTTCTATGATTTGAACCTCTGCACTGAGTCCGGTTTTACATTTCGATGCTTCACTTCTGGATCACTGTAACACTTGGACCTTCTTATTGACGATGAAACACAGAAATTGCATCTGAATTTAATACAAAAGGCACAATGACGACTGAAGTACAAGAGGACCGACACTCTAACTTTCTATGATTTGAACCTCTGCAGTGAGTCCATTGTAGTTTCCGATGCTTCACTTCAGGTTTACTGTAACCCTTGGACCTTCTCATTGACGATGAAACATCCGAATTTAATACAAAAGGCACAGTGCCGACTCAAGTACAAGAGGACTGGCACTCCAACTTTCTATGATTTGAACCTATCCTGTGAGACCAGTTTTAGATTCCGATGCTTCACTTCAGGTTTACTGTATCCCTTGGACCTTCTTATTGACAATGAAAGAAAGAAATTGCATCCAAATTTAATACAAAAGGCACAATGCTGACTTAAGTACAAGAGGACTGACACTCTAACCCCTCCTGTGACTCCAGTTTTAGATTCCGATGCTTCACTTCAGGTCTACTGTATCGCTTGGACCTTCTTATTGACGAAGAAACACAGAGATTGCAACCGAATTTAATACAAAAGGCACAATGCCGGCATAAGTATAAGAGGACTGACACTCTAACCCTCTGAGATTTGAACAACTCCTGTGAGTCCAGTTTTAGATTCCGATGCTTCACTTCAGGTTTACTGTATCCCTTGGACCTTCTTATTGACGAAGAAAAACAGAAATTGCATCCGAATATAATACAAAATTCACAAGCCGACTTAAGTACAAGAGGACTGACACTCTAACATTCTATGATTTGAACCTCTCCTGAGAGTCCAGTTTTAGATTCCGATGCTTCACTTCAGGTTTACTGTATCCCTAGGACCTTATTTTTGTCGATGATACACAGAAGTTGCATCGGAATTTAATACAAAAGGCACAATGCCGACTTAAGTACATGAGGACAGACACTCTAACTTTCTGTGATTTTAACCTCTCCTGTGAGTCCAGTTTTAGATTCCGATGCTTCACTTCTGGTTTACTGTATCCCTTGGAACTTCTTATTGACGATGGAACACAGAAATTGCATCCGAATTTAATACAAAAGGCACAATGCCGACTTAAGTACAAGAGGACTGACACTCTAACTTTCTGTGATTTGAACCTCTCCTGTGAGTCCAGTTTTGGATTCCGCTGCTTCTCTTCTTTTTTACTGTATCCCTTGGACCTTCTTATTGACGATGGAACACAGAAATTGCATCCGAATTTAATACAAATGCACAATGAGGACTTAAGTACAAGGGGACTGACACTCTAACTCTCTATGATTTGAACCTCTTCTGTGAGTCCAGTTTTAGATTCCGATACCTCACTTCAGGTTTACTGTATCCCTTGGACCTTCTTATTGACGATGAAACACAGAAATTGCATCCGAATTACATACAAAATGCACAATGCCGACTTAAGTACAAGAGGACTGACACTCTAACTTTCTATGATTTGAACCTCTCCTGTGAGTCCAGCTTTTGATTCCGATACTTCACCTCGGGTTTGCTGTATCCCTTGGACCTTCTTATTGTCGATGACACACAGAAATTGCATTTGCATTTTTTATACTAAAGGCACAATGCCGACTTAAGTACAAAAGGACAGACACTCTAAGTTACTATGTTTTGAACCTCTCCTGCGAGTCCTGTTTTAGATTCCGATGCTTTACTCCAGGCTTACTGTATCCCTTGGACCTTCTTATTGACGATGAAACACAGATATTGCATCCGAATTTAATACAAAAGGCACAATGCCGACTTAAGTACAAGAGGACTGACACTCTAACTTTCTATGATTTGAACCTCTCCTGTAGGTCCAGTTTTAGATTTTGATGCTTCACTTCAGGTTTACTGTATCGCTTGGACCTTCTTATTGACGATGAAACAAAGAAATTGCATCCGAATTTAATACAAAAGGCACAATGCCGACTTATATACAAGAGGACTGACACTCTAACTTTCTATGATTTGAACCTCTGCAGCGGGTCCAGTTTCAGATTCCGATGCTTCACTTCAGGTTTACTGTAACCCTTGGACATTCTTATTGACGATGAAACACAGAAATTGCATCCGAATTTAATACAATAGGCACAATGCCGACTTAAGTACAAGAGGACTGACACTCAAAATTTCTATGATTTGAACCTCTGCACTGAGTCCGGTTTTAGATTACGATGCGTCACTTCTGGGTCACTGTAACACTTGGACCTTCTTATTGACGATGAAACAAAGAAATAGCATCCGAATTTAATACAAAAGGCACAATGCCGACTTAAGTACAAGAGGACTGACACTCTAACCCCTCCTGTGACTCCAGTTTTAGATTCCGATGCTTCACTTCAGGTTTACTGTATCCCTTGGACCTTGTTATTGACGATGAAACACAGAAATTGCATCCGAATTTAATACAAAAGGCACTATGCCGGCATAAGTATAAGAGGACTGACACTCTAACCCTCTAAGATCTGAACCACTCCTGTGAGTCCAGTTTTAGATTCCGATGCTTCACTTGAGGTTTACTGTATCCCTTGGACCTTCTTATTGACGAAGAAACACAGAAATTGCATCCGAATATAATACAAAAGGCACAATGCCGATTTAAGTACAAGAGGACTGACACACTAACATTGTATGATTTGAACCTCTCCTGAGAGTCCAGTTTTAGATTCCGATGCTTCACTTCAGGTTGACTGTATCCCTTGGACCTTATTATTGACGATGATACACAGAAATTGCATCGGAAATTAATACAAAAGGCACAATGCCGACTTAAGTACAAGAGGACTGACACTAACTTTCTATGATTTGAACCTCATTTGTGAGTCCCGTTTTAGATTCCGATACTTCAGTCCAGGTTTACTGTATCCCTTGGACCTTCATTTTGACGATGAAACACAGAAATTGCATCCGAATTTATTACAAAAGGCACACTGCCGACTTAAGTACAAGAGGACTGACACTCTACCTTTCTATGATTTGAACCTCTGCAGTGAGTCCAGTTTTAGATTCCGATGCTTCACTTCAGGTTTACTGTAACCCTTGGACCTTCATTTTGACGATGAAACACAGAAATTGCATCCGAATTTAATACAAAAGGCACAATGCCGACTTAAGTACAAGGGGACTGACACTCTAACGTTCTATGATTTGAACAACTCCTGTGAGTCCAGTTTTGGATTCCGACGCTTCACTTCATGTTTACTGTATTCCTTGGACCTTCTTATTGACGATGACACACAGAAATTGCATCCGAATTTAATGCAAAAGGCACAATGCCCACTTAAGTACAAGAGTACTGACACTCTAACTTTCTGTGATTTGAACCTCTCCTGTGAGACCAGTTTTGGATTCCGATGCTTCTCTTCACTTTTACTGTATCCCTTGGACCTTCTTATTGACGATGGAACACAGAAATTGCATCCGAATTTAATACAAGAGCCACAATGCCGACTAAAGTACAAGAGGACTGACACTTTAACTTTCTATGATTTGAACCTCTGCAGTGAGTCCAGTTGTAGATTCCGATGCTTCAATTCAGGTTTACTGTAACCCTTGGACTTTCTCATTCCGATGAAACACAGAAATTGCATCCGAATTTAATACAAATGCACAATGAGGACTTAAGTACATGGGGGACTGACACTCTAACTCTCTATGATTTGAACCTCTTCTGTGAGTCGAGTTTTAGATTCCGATACCTCACTTCAGGTTTAGTTTACTGTGTCCCTTGGACCTTCTTATTGACGATGAGACACAGAAATTGCATCCGAATTTCATACAAAATGCACAATGCCGACTTAAGTACAAGAGGACTGACACTCTAACTTTCTATGATTTGAACCTCTCCTGTGAGACCAGTTTTAGATTCTGATGCTTCACTTCAGTTTTACTGTATCCCCGGACCTTCTTATTGACGATGAAACACAGAAATTGCATCCGAATTTAATACAAATGCTCAATGAGGACTTAAGTACAAGAGGACTGACACTCTAACCCTCTAAGATTTGAACCTCTCCTGTGAGTCCAGTTTTAGATTACGATGCTTCATTTCAGGTTTACTGTATCCCTTGGACCTTCTTATTGACGATGAAACACAGAAATTGCATCCGAATTTAATACAAAAGGCACAATGCCGACTTAAGTACAAGAGGACTGACACTCTAACTTTCTATGATTTGAACCTCTCCTGTGAGTCCAGCTTTTGATTCCGATACTTCACCTCAGGTTTGCTGTATCCCTTGGACCTTCTTATTGTCGATGACACACAGAAATTGCATCTGCATTTTTTATACTAAAGGCACAATGCCGACTTAAGTACAAAAGGACAGACACTCTAAGTTTCTATGTTTTGAACCTCTCCTGCGAGTCCTGTTTTATATTCCGATGCTTTACTCCAGGCTTACTGTATCCCTTGGACCTTCTTATTGACGATGAAACACAGAAATTGCATCCGAATTTAATACAAAAGGCACAATGCCGACTTAAGTACAAGAGGACTGACGCTCTATCTTTCTATTATTTGGACCTCTCCTGAGAATCCAGTTTTAGATTCCGATGCTTCACTTCAGGTTAACTGTATCCCTTGGACCTTCTTATTGACGATGAAACACAGAAATTGCATCCGAATTTAAAACAAAAGGCACAATGCCGACTTAAGTACAAGAGGACTGACACTCTAACTTTCTATGATTTAAACCTCTCCTGTGAGTCCAGTTTTAGATTTTGATGCTTCACTTCAGGTTTACTGTATCGCTTGGACCTTCTTATTGACGATGAAACAAAGAAATTGCATCCGAATTTAATACAAAAGTCACAATGCCGACTTATATACAAGAGGACTGACACTCTAACTTTCTATGATTTGAACCTTTGCAGTGGGTCCAGTTTTAGATTCCGATGCTTCACTTCAGGTTTACTGTAACCCTTGGACATTCTTATTGACGATGAAACACAGAAATTGCATCCGAATTTAATACAATAGGCACAATGCCGACTTAAGTACAAGAGGACTGACACTCTAACTTTCTACGATTTGAACCCCTGCTGCGAGTCCAGTTTCGGATTCCGATGCTTCACTTCAGGTTTATTGTATCCCTTGGAACTTCTTATTGACGATGAAACACAGAAATTGCATCCGAATTTCATACAAAAGGCACAATGCCGGCATAAGTATAAGAGGACTGACACTCTAACCCTCCTGTGACTCCAGTTTTAGATTCCGATGCTTCACTTCAGGTTTACTGTATCCCTTGGACCTTGTTATTGACGATGAAACACAGAAATTGCATCCGAATTTAATACAAAAGGCACAATGCCGGCATAAGTATAAGAGGACTGACACTCTAACCCTCTAAGATCTGAACCACTCCTGTGAGTCCAGTTTTAGATTCCGATGCTTCACTTCAGGTTTACTGTATCCCTTGGACCTTCTTATTGACGAAGAAACACAGAAATTGCATCCGAATATAATACAAAAGGCTCAATGCCGATTTAAGTACAAGAGGACTGACACTCTAACATTCTATGATTTGAACCTCTCCTGAGAGTCCAGTTTTAGATTCCGATGCTTCACTTCAGGTTGACTGTTTCCCTTGGACCTTATTATTGACGATGATACACAGAAATTGCATCGGAAATTAATACAAAAAGCACAATGCCGACTTAAGTACAAGAGGACTGACACTAACTTTCTATGATTTGAACCTCATTTGTGAGTCCCGTTTTAGATTCCGATACTTCAGTCCAGGTTTACTGTATCCCTTGGACCTTCTTATTTGTCGATGAAACACAGAAATTGCATCCGAATTTAATACAAAAGACACAATGCCAACTTAAGTACAATAGGACTGACACTCTAACTTCCTATGATATGAACCTCACCTGTGAGTCAGTTTTAGATTTTGATGCTTCACTTCAGGTTTACTGTATCGCTTGGACCTTCTTATTTGCGATGAAACACAGAAATTGCATCCTAATTTAATACAAAAGGCACAATGCCGACTTAAGTACAAGAGTACTGACACTCTAACTTTCTGTGATTTGAACCTCTCCTGTGAGTCCAGTTTTGGATTCCGATGCTTCTCTTCACTTTTACTGTATCCCTTGGACCTTCTTATTGACGATGGAACACAGAAATTGCATCCGAATTTAATACAAGAGCCACAATGCCGACTAAAGTACAAGAGGACTGACACTTTAACTTTCTATGATTTGAACCTCTGCAGTGAGTCCAGTTGTAGATTCCGATGCTTCAATTCAGGTTTACTGTAATCCTTGGACTTTCTCATTCCGATGAAACACAGAAATTGCATCCGAATTTAATACAAATGCACAATGAGGACTTAAGTACATGGGGACTGACACTCTAACTCTCTATGATTTGAACCTCTTCTGTGAGTCCAGTTTTAGATTCCGATACCTCACTTCAGGTTTACTGTGTCCCTTGGACCTTCTTATTGACGATGAGACACAGAAAATGCATCCGAATTTCATACAAAATGCACAATGCCGACTTAAGTACAAGAGGACTGACACTCTAACCCCTCCTGTGACTCCAGTTTTAGATTCCGATGCTTCACTTCAGGTCTACTGTATCCCTTGGACCTTCTTATTGACGAAGGAACACAGAGATTGCAACCGAATTTAATACAAAAGGCACAATGCCGGCATAAGTATAAGAGGACTGACACTCTAACCCTCTAAGATATTGAACCACTCCTGTGAGTCCAGTTTTAGATTCCGATGCTTCACTTCAGGTTTACTGTATCCTTGGACCTTCTAATTGACGAAGAAACACAGAAATTGCATCCGAATATAATACAAAATTCACAATGCCGACTTAAGTACAAGAGGACTGACACTCTAACATTCTATGATTTGAACCTCTCCTCAGAGTCCAGTTTTAGATTCCGGTGCTTCACTTCAGGTTTACTGTATCCCTAGGACCTTATTTTTGTCGATGATACACAGAAATTGCGTCGGAAATTAATACAAAAGGCACAATGCCGACTAAAGTACATGAGGACAGACACTCTAACTTTCTGTGATTTTAACCCCTCTTGTGAGTCCAGTTTTAGATTCCGATGCTTCACTTCTGGTTTACTGTATCCGTTGGAACTTCTTACTGACGACGGAACACAGAAATTGCATCAGAATTTAATACAAGTGGCACATTGCCGACTGAAGTACAAGAGGACTGACACTCTAAGTTTCTATGATTTGAACCTCTGCAGTGAGTCCAGTTTTGGATTCCATCGCTTCACTTCATGTTTACTGTATCCCTTGGACTTTCTTATTGACGATGAAACACAGAAATTGCATCCGAATTTAATACAAAAGGCACAATGCCGACTTAAGTACAAGAGGACTGACACTCTAACTTTCTGTGATTTGAACCTCTCCTGTGAGTCCAGTTTTGGATTCCGATGCTTCTCTTCCTTTTTACTGTATCCCTTGGACCTTCTTATTGACGATGGAACACAGAAATTGCATCCGAATTTAATACAAGAGCCACAATGCAGACTTAAGTACAAGAGGACTGACACTCTAACTTTCTATGATTTGAACCTCTGCAGTGAGTCCAGTTGTAGATTCCGATGCTGCAATTCAGGTTTACTGTAACCCTTGGACTTTCTCATTCCCGATGAAACACAGATATTGCAGCTGAAATTTAATAGAAAAGGCACAATGCCGACTCAAGTACAAGAGGACTGGCACTCTAACTATCTATGATTGAACCTCTCCTGTGAGACCAGTTTTAGATTCTGATGCTTCACTTCAGTTTTACTGTATCCCCGGACCTTCTTATTGACGATGAAACACAGAAATTGCCTCCGAATTTAATACAAATGCTCAATGAGGACTTAAGTACAAGAGGACTGACACTCTAACCCTCTAAGATTTGAACCTCTCCTGTGAGTCCAGTTTTAGATTCCGATGCTTCATTTCAGGTTTACTGTATCCCTTGGACCTTCTTATTGACGATGAAACACAGAAATTGCATCCGAATTTAATACAAAAGGCACAATGCCGACTTAAGTACAAGAGGACTGACACTCTAACTTTCTATGATTTGAACCTCTCCTGTGAGTCCAGCTTTTGATTCCGATACTTCACCTCAGGTTTGCTGTATCCCTTGGACCTTCTTATTGTCGATGACACACAGAAATTGCATCTGCATTTTTTATACTAAAGGCACAATGCCGACTTAAGTACAAAAGGACAGACACTCTAAGTTTCTATGTTTTGAACCTCTCCTGCGAGTCCTGTTTTATATTCCGATGCTTTACTCCAGGCTTACTGTATCCCTTGGACCTTCTTATTGACGATGAAACACAGAAATTGCATCCGAATTTAATACAAAAGGCACAATGCCGACTTAAGTACAAGAGGACTGACGCTCTATCGTTCTATTATTTGGACCTCTCCTGAGAATCCAGTTTTAGATTCCGATGCTTCACTTCAGGTTAACTGTATCCCTTGGACCTTCTTATTGACGATGAAACACAGAAATTGCATCCGAATTTAAAACAAAAGGCACAATGCCGACTTAAGTACAAGAGGACTGACACTCTAACTTTCTATGATTTAAACCTCTCCTGTGAGTCCAGTTTTAGATTATGATGCTTCACTTCAGGTTTACTGTATCGCTTGGACCTTCTTATTGACGATGAAACAAAGAAATTGCATCCGAATTTAATACAAAAGGCACAATGCCGACTTATATACAAGAGGACTGACACTCTAACTTTCTATGATTTGAACCTCTGCAGTGGGTCCAGTTTTAGATTCCGATGCTTCACTTCAGGTTTACTGTAACCCTTGGACATTCTTATTGACGATGAAACACAGAAATTGCATCCGAATTTAATACAATAGGCACAATGCCGACTTAAGTACAAGAGGACTGACACTCTAACTTTCTACGATTTGAACCCCTGCTGCGAGTCCAGTTTCGGATTCCGATGCTTCACTTCAGGTTTATTGTATCCCTTGGAACTTCTTATTGACGATGAAACACAGAAATTGCATCCGAATTTCATACAAAAGGCACAATGCCGGCATAAGTATAAGAGGACTGACACTCTAACCCTCTAAGATTTGAACCACTCCTGTGAGTCCAGTTTTAGATTCCGATGCTTCACTTCAGGTTTACTGTACCCCTTGGACCTTCTTATTGACGAAGAAACACAGAAATTGCATCCGAATATAATACAAAATTCACAATGCCGACTTAAGTACAAGAGGACTGACACTCTAACATTCTATGATTTGAACCTCTCCTGAGAGTCCAGTTTTAGATTCCGATGCTTCACTTCAGGTTTACTGTATCCCTAGGACCTTATTTTTGCCGATGATACACAGAAATTGCATCGGAATTTAATACAAAAGGCACAATGCCGACTTAAGTACATGAGGACAGACACTCTAACTTTCTGTGATTTTAACCTCTCTTGTGTGTCCAGTTTTAGATCCCGATGCTTCACTTCTGGTTTACTGTATCCCTTGGAACTTCTTATTGACGATGGAACACAGAAATTGCATCCGAATTTAATACAAGAGGCACAATGCCGACTGAAGTACAAGAGGACTGACACTCTAAGTTTCTATGATTTGAACCTCTGCAGTGAGTCCAGTTTTGGATTCCGACGCTTCACTTCATGTTTACTGTATCCCTTGGACTTTCTTATTGACGATGAAACACAGAAATTGCATCCGAATTTAATACAAAAGGCACAATGCCGACTTAAGTACAAGAGGACTGCACTCTAACTTTCTGTGATTTGAACCTCTCCTGTGAGTCCAGTTTTGGATTCCGATGCTTCTCTTCTTTTTTACTGTAATCCCTGGACCTTCTTATTGACGATGGAACACAGAAATTGCATCCGAATTTAATACAAGAGCCACAATGCAGACTTAAGTACAAGAGGACTGACACTCTAACTTTCTATGATTTGAACCCCTGCAGTGAGTCCAGTTGTAGATTCCGATGCTGCAATTCAGGTTTACTGTAACCCTTGGACTTTCTCATTCCCGATGAAACACAGAAATTGCAGCTGAATTTAATACAAAAGGCACAATGCCGACTCAAGTACAAGAGGACTGGCACTCTAACTATCTATGATTTGAACCTCTCCTGTGAGACCAGTTTTAGATTCTGATGCTTCACTTCAGTTTTACTGTATGCCCGGACCTTCTTATTGACGATGAAACACAGAAATTGCATCCGAATTTAATACAAATGCACAATGAGGACTTAAGTACAAGGGGACTGACACTCTAACTCTCTATGATTTGAACCTCTTCTGTGAGTCCAGTTTTAGATTGCGATACCTCACTTCAGGTTTACTGTATCCCTTGGACCTTCTTATTGACGATGAAACACAGAAATTGCATTTGAATTTCATACAAAATGCACAATGCCGACTTAAGTACAAGAGGACTGACACTCTAACCCTCTAAGATTTGAACCTCTCCTGTGAGTCCAGTTTTAGATTCCGATGCTTCATTTCAGGTTTACTGTATCCCTTGGACCTTCTTATTGACGATGAAACACAGAAATTGCATCCGAATTTAATACAAAAGGCACAATGCCACTTAAGTACAAGAGGACTGACACTCTAACTTTCTATGATTTGAACCTCTCCTGTGAGTCCAGTTTTAGATTTTGATGCTTCACTTCAGGTTTACTGTATCGCTTGGACCTTCTTATTGACGATGAAACAAAGAAATTGCATCCGAATTTAATACAAAAAGCACAATGCCGACTTATATACAAGAGGACAGAGACTCTAACTTTCTATGATTTGAACCTCTCCTGTGAGTCCAGTTTTAGATTTTGATGCTTCATTTCAGGTTTACTGTATCCCTTGGACCTTGTTATTGACGATGAAACACAGAAATTGCAATCGAATTTAATACAAAAGGCACAATGCCGGCATAAGTATATGAGGACTGACACTCTAACCCTCTAAGATTTGAACCACTCCTGTGAGTCCAGTTTTAGATTCCGATGCTTCACTTCAGGTTTACTGTATCCCTTGGACTTTCTTATTGACGAAGAAACACAGAAATTGCATCCGAATATAATACAAAAGGCACAATGCCGACTTAAGTACAAGAGGACTGACACTCTAACATTCTATGATTTGAACCTCTCCTGAGAGTCCAGTTTTAGATTCCGATGCTTCACTTCAGGTTGACTGTATCCCTTGGACCTTATTATTGACGATGAAACACAGAAATTGCATCCGAATTTAATACAAAAGACACAATGCCAACATAAGTACAATAGGACTGACACTCTAACTTCCTATGATTTGAACCTCTCCTGAGAATGCCGTTTTAGATTCCGATGCTTCACTTCAGGTTTACTGTATCGCTTGGACCTTCTTATTGACGATGAAACACAGAAAATGCATCCGAATTTAATACAAGAGGCACATTACCGACGTAAGTACAAGAGGACTGACACTCTAACTTACTATGATTTGAACCTCACCTGTGAGTCAGTTTTAGATTTTGATGCTTCACTTCAGGTTTACTGTATCGCTTGGACCTTCTTATTTACGATGAAACACAGTTATTGCATCCGAATTTAATACAAAAGCACAATGCCGACTTAAGTACAAGAGGACTGACACTAACTTTCTATGATTAAAACCTCTCCTGTGAGTCCCGTTTTAGATTCCGATGCTTCACTTCAGGTTTACTGTATCCCTTGCACCTTCTTATTGACGATGAAGCACAGAAATTGCATCCGAATATAATACAAAATTCACAATGCCGACTTAAGTACAAGAGGACTGACACTCTAACATTCTATGATTTGAACCTCTCCTGAGAGTCCAGTGTTAGATTCCGCTGCTTCACTTCAAGTTTACTGTATCCCTAGGACCTTATTCTTGTCGACGATACACAGAAATTGCATCGGAATTTAATACAAAAGGCACAATGCCGACTTAAGTACATGGGGACAGACACTCTAACTTTCTGTGATTTTAACCTCTCTTGTGAGTCCAGTTTTAGATTCCGATGCTTCACTTCTGGTTTACTGTATCCCTTGGAATTTCTTATTGACGATGGTACACAGAAATTGCATCCGAATTTAATACAAGAGGCACAATGCCGACTGAAGTACAAGAGGACTGACACTCTAAGTTTCTACGATTTGAACCTCTGCAGTGAGTCCAGTTGTAGTTTCCGATGCTGCAATTCAGGTTTACTGTAACCCTTGGACTTTCTCATTCCCGATGAAACACAGAAATTGCAGCTGAATTTAATAGAAAAGGCACAATGCCGACTCAAGTACAAGAGGACTGGCACTCTAACTATCTATGATTTGAACCTGTCCTGTGAGACCAGTTTTAGATTCTGATGCTTCACTTCAGTTTTACTGTATCCCCCGGACCTTCTTATTGACGATGAAACACAGAAATTGCATCCGAATTTAATACAAATGCACAATGAGGACTTAAGTACAAGGGGACTGACACTCTAACTCTCTATGATTTAACCTCTTCTGTGAGTCCAGTTTTAGATTCCGATACCTCACTTCAGGTTTACTGTATCCCTTGGACCTTCTTATTGACGATGAAACACAGAAATTGCATCCGAATTTCATACAAAATGCACAATGCCGACTTAAGTACAAGAGGACTGACACTCTAACTCTCTAAGATTTGAACCTCTCCTGTGAGTACAGTTTTAGATTCCGATGCTTCATTTCAGGTTTACTGTATTCCTTGGACCTTCTTATTGACGATGAAACACAGAAATTGCATCCGAATTTAATACAAAAGGCACAATGCCGACTTAAGTAAAAGAGGACTGACACTCTAACTTCCTATGATTTGAACCTCTCCTGTGAGTCCAGCTTTTGATTCCGATACTTCACCTCAGGTTTGCTGTATCCCTTGGACCTTCTTATTGTCGATGACACACAGAAATTGAATCTGCATTTTTTATACTAAAGGCACAATGCCGACTTAAGTACAAAAGGACAGACACTCTAACTTTCTATGTTTTGAACTTCTCCTGCGAGTCCTGTTGTAGATTCCGATGCTTTACTCCAGGCTTACTGTATTCCTTGGACCTTCTTATTGACGATGAAACACAGAAATTGCATCCGAATTTAATACAAAAGGCACAATGCCGACTTAAGTACAAGAGGACTGACGCTCTATCTTTCTATTATTTGGACCTCTCCTGAGAGTCCAGTTTTGGATTCCGATGCTTCTCTTCTTTTTTACTGTATTCCCTGGACCTTCTTATTGACGATGGAACACAGAAATTGCATCCGAATTTAATACAAGAGCCACAATGCAGACTTAAGTACAAGAGGACTGACACTCTAACTTTCTTTGATTTGAACCCCTGCAGTGAGTCCAGTTGTAGATTCCGATGCTGCAATTCAGGTTTACTGTAAATCTTGGACTTTCTCATTCCCGATGAAACACAGAAATTGCAGCTGAATTTAATACAAAAGGCACAATGCCGACTCAAGTACAAGAGGACTGGCACTCTAACTATCTATGATTTGAACCTCTCCTGTGAGACCAGTTTTAGATTCTGATGCTTCACTTCAGTTTTACTGTATCCCCGGACCTTCTTATTGACGATGAAACACAGAAATTGCATCCGAATTTAATACAAATGCACAATGAGGACTTAAGTACAAGGGGACTGACACTCTAACTCTCTATGATTTGAACCTCTTCTGTGAGTCCAGTTTTAGATTGCGATACCTCACTTCAGGTTTACTGTATCCCTTGGACCTTCTTATTGACGATGAAACACAGAAATTGCAATTGAATTTCATACAAAATGCACAATGCCGACTTAAGTACAAGAGGACTGACACTCTAACCCTCTAAGATTTGAACCTCTCCTGTGAGTCCAGTTTTAGATTCCGATGCTTCATTTCAGGTTTACTGTATCCCTTGGAACTTCTTATTGACGATGAAACACAGAAATTGCATCCGAATTTAATACAAAAGGTACAATGCCGACTTAAGTACAAGAGGACTGACTTTCTAACTTTCTATGATTTGAACCTCTCCTGTGAGTCCAGCTTCTGATTCCGATACTTCACCTCAGGTTTGCTGTGTCCCTTGGACCTTCTTATTGTCGATGACACACAGAAATTGCATCTGCATTTTTTATACTAAAGGCACAATGCCGACTTAAGTACAAAAGGACAGACACTCTAAGTTTCTATGTTTTGAACCTCTCCTGCGAGTCCTGTTTTAGATTCCGATGCTTTACTCCAGGCTTACTGTATCCCTTGGACCTTCTTATTGACGATGAAACACAGAAATTGCATCCGAATTTAATACAAAAGGCACAATGCCGACTTAAGTACAAGAGGACAGACGCTCTATCTTTCTATTATTTGGACCTCTCCTGAGAGTCCAGTTTTAGATTCCGATGCTTCACTTCAGGTTAACTGTATCCCTTGGACCTTCTTATTGACGATGAAACACAGAAATTGCATCCGAATTTAATACAAAAGGCACAATGCCGACTTAAGTACAAGAGGACTGACACTCTAACTTTCTATGATTTGAACCTCTCCTGTGAGTCCAGTTTTAGATTTTGATGCTTCACTTCAGGTTTACTGTATCGCTTATACCTTCTTATTGACGATGAAACAAAGAAATTGCATCCGAATTTAATACAAAAGGCACAATGCCGACTTATATACAAGAGGACTGAGACTCTAACTTTCTATGATTTGAACCTCTCCTGTGAGTCCAGTTTTAGATTTTGATGCTTCATTTCAGGTTTACTGTATCCCTTGGACCTTGTTATTGACGATGAAACACAGAAATTGCAATCGAATTTAATACAAAAGGCACAATGCCGGCATAAGTATAAGAGGACTGACACTCTAACCCTCTAAGATTTGAACCAGTCCTGTGAGTCCAGTTTTAGATTCCGATGCTTCACTTCAGGTTTACTGTATCCCTTGGACTTTCTTATTGACGAAGAAACACAGAAATTGCATCCGAATATAATACAAAAGGCACAATGCCGACTTAAGTACAAGAGGACTGACACTCTAACATTCTATGATTTGAACCTCTCCTGAGAGTCCAGTTTTAGATTCCGATGCTTCACTTCAGGTTGACTGTATCCCTTGGACCTTATTAATGACGATGATACACAGAAATTGCATCGGAATTTAATACAAAAGGCACAATGCCGACTTAAGTACAAGAGGACTGACACTAACTTTCTATGATTTGAACCACTTTTGTGAGTCCCGTTTTAGATTCCGATACTTCAGTCCAGGTTTACTGTATCCCTTGGACCTTCTTATTGACGATGAAACACAGAAATTGCATCCGAATTTAATACAAAAGACACAATGCCAACATAAGTACAATAGGACTGACACTCTAACTTCCTATGATTTGAACCTCTCCTGAGAGTGCCGTTTTAGATTCCGATGCTTCACTTCAGGTTTACTGTATCGCTTGGACCTTCTTATTGACGATGAAACACAGAAAATGCATCCGAATTTAATACAAGAGGCACATTACCGACGTAAGTACAAGAGGACTGACACTCTAACTTACTATGATTTGAACCTCACCTGTGAGTCAGTTTTAGATTTTGATGCTTCACTTCAGGTTTACTGTATCGTTTGGACCTTCTTATTTACGATGAAACACAGATATTACATCCGAATTTAATACAAATGGCACAATGCCGAGTTAAGTACAAGAGGACTGACACAAACTTTCTATGATTAAAACCTCTCCTGTGAGTCCCGTTTTAGATTCCGATGCTTCACTTCAGGTTTACTGTATCCCTTGGACCTTCTTATTGACGATGAAGCACAGAAATTGCATCCGAATATAATACAAAATTCACAATGCCGACTTAAGTACAAGAGGACTGACACTCTAACATTCTATGATTTGAACCTCTCCTGAGAGTCCAGTGTTAGATTCCGATGCTTCACTTCAAGTTTACTGTATCCCTAGGACCTTATTTTTGTCGATGATACACAGAAATTGCATCGGAATTTAATACAAAGGGCACAATGCCGAATTAAGTACATGGGGACAGACACTCTAAGTTTCTGTGATTTTAACCTCTCTTGTGAGTCCAGTTTTAGATTCCGATGCTTCACTTCTGGTTTACTGTATCCCTTGGAATTTCTTATTGACGATGGAACACAGAAATTGCATCCGAATTTAATACAAGAGGCACAATGCCGACTGAAGTACAAGAGGACTGACACTCTAAGTTTCTACGATTTGAACCTCTGCAGTGAGTCCAGTTGTAGTTTCCGATGCTGCAATTCAGGTTTACTGTAACCCTTGGACTTTCTCATTCCCGAAGAAACACAGAAATTGCAGCTGAATTTAATAGAAAAGGCACAATGCCGACTCAAGTACAAGAGGACTGGCACTCTAACTATCTATGATTTGAACCACTCCTGTGAGACCAGTTTTAGATTCTGATGCTTCACTTCAGTTTTACTGTATCCCCCGGACCTTCTTATTGACGATGAAACACAGAAATTGCATCCGAATTTAATACAAATGCACAATGAGGACTTAAGTACAAGGGGACTGACACTCTAACTCTCTATGATTTAACCTCTTCTGTGAGTCCAGTTTTAGATTCCGATACCTCACTTGAGGTTTACTGTATCCCTTGGACCTTCTTATTGACGATGAAACACAGAAATTGCATCCGAATTTCATACAAAATGCACAATGCCGACTTAAGTACAAGAGGACTGACACTCTAACTCTCTAAGATTTGAACCTCTCCTGTGAGTACAGTTTTAGATTCCGATGCTTCATTTCAGGTTTACTGTATTCCTTGGACCTTCTTATTGACGATGAAACACAGAAATTGCATCCGAATTTAATACAAAAGGCACAATGCCGACTTAAGTAAAAGAGGACTGACACTCTAACTTTCTATGATTTGAACCTCTCCTGTGAGTCCAGCTTTTGATTCCGATACTTCACCTCAGGTTTGCTGTATCCCTTGGACCTTCTTATTGTCGATGACACACAGAAATTGCATCTGCATTTTTTATACTAAAGGCACAATGCCGACTTAAGTACAAAAGGACAGACACACTAACTTTCTATGTTTTGAACTTCTCCTGCGAGTCCTGTTGTAGATTCCGATGCTTTACTCCAGGCTTACTGTATCCCTTGGACCTTCTTATTGACGATGAAACACAGAAATTGCATCCGAATTTAATACAAAAGGCACAATGCCGACTTAAGTACAAGAGGACTGACGCTCTATCTTTCTATTATTTGGACCTCTCCTGAGAGTCCAGTTTTAGATTCCGATGCTTCACTTCAGGTTAATTGTATCCCCTTGGACCTTCTTATTGACGATGAAACACAGAAATTGCATCCGAATTTAATACAAAAGGCACAATGCCGACTTAAGTACAAGAGGACTGACACCCCTAACTTTCTATGATTTGAACCTCTCCTGTGAGTCCAGTTTTAGATTTTGATGCTTCACTTCAGGTTTACTGTATCGCTTGGACCTTCTTATTGACGATGAAACAAAGAAATTGCATCCGAATTTAATACAAATAGCAGAATGCCGACTTATATACAAGAGGACTGACACTCTAACTTTCTATGATTTGAACCTCTGCAGCGGGTCCAGTTTTAGATTCCGATGCTCCACTTCAGGTTTACTGTAACCCTTGGACATTCTTATTGACGATGAAACACAGAAATTGCATCCGAATTTAATACAATAGGCACAATGCCGACTTAAGTACAAGAGGACTCACACTCTAACTTTCTACGATTTGAACCCCTCCTGTGAGTCCAGTTTCGGATTCCGATGCTTCACTTCAGGTTTATTGTATCCCTTGGAACATCTTATTGACGATGAAATACAGAAATTGCGTCCGAATTTCATACAAAAGGCACAATGCCGACTTAAGTACAAGAGTACTGACACTCTAACTTTCTATGATTTGAACCTCTCCTGTGAGTCCAGTTTTTGGTTCCGATGCTTCACTTCAGGTTTACTGTATCCCTTGGACCTTCTTATTGACGATGGAGCACAGAAATTGCATCCTAATTTAATACAAGAGGCACAATGCCGGCTTAAGTACAAGAGGACTGACACTCAAACTTTCTATGATTTGAACCTCTGCACTGAGTCCGGTTTTAGATTACGATGCGTCACTTCTGGGTCACTGTAACACTTGGACCTTCTTATTGACGATGAAACAAAGAAATAGCATCCGAATTTAATACAAAAGGCACAATGCCGACTTAAGTACAAGAGGACTGACACTCTAACCCCCTCCTGTGACTCCAGTTTTAGATTCCGAGATGCTTCACTTCAGGTTTACTGTATCCCTTGGACCTTGTTATTGACGATGAAACACAGAAATTGCAACCGAATTTAATACAAAAGGCACAATGCCGGCATAAGTATAAGAGGACTGACACTCTAACCCTCTAAGATTTGAACCACTCCTGTGAGTCCAGTTTTAGATTCCGATGCTTCACTTCAGGTTTACTGTATCCCTTGGACCTTCTTATTGACGAAGAAACACAGAAATTGCATCCGAATATAATACAAAAGGCACAATGCCGACTTAAGTAAAAGAGGACTGACACTAACTTTCGATGATTTGAACCTCTGCAGTGAGTCCGGTTTTTCATTTCGATGCTTCACTTCTGGTTCACTGTAACCCCTTGGACCTTCTTCTTGACGATGAAAAACAGAAATTTCATTCGAATTTAATACAAAAGGCACAATGCCGACTTAAGAACAAGAGGACTGACACTCTACCTTTCTATGATTTGACCCTCTGCAGTGAGTCCAGTTTTAGATTCCGATGCTTCATTTCAGGTTTACTGTAACCCTTGGACCTTCTCATTGACGATGAAACACAGAAATTGCATCCGAATTTAATACAAAGGGCACAATGCCGACTTAAGTACAAGGGGACTGACACTCTAACATTCTATGATTTGAACCCCTCCTGTGAGTCCAGTTTTGGATTCCGACGCTTCACTTCATGTTTACTGTATTCCTTGGACCTTCTTATTGACGATGACACACAGAAATTGCATCCGAATTTAATACAAAAGGCACAATGCCCACTTAAGTACAAGAGGACTGACACTCTAACTTTCTGTGATTTGAACCTCTCCTGTGAGTCCAGTTTTGGATTCCGATGCTTCTCCTTCATTTTTACTGTATCTTACTGTATCCCTTGGACCTTCGTATTGACGATGGAACACAGAAATTGCATCCGAATTTAATACAAGAGCCACAATGCTGACTTAAGTACAAGAGGACTGACACTTTAACTTTCTATGATTTGAACCTCTGCAGTGAGTCCAGTTGTAGATTCCGATGCTTCAATTCAGGTTTACTGTAACCCTTGGACTTTCTCATTCCGATGAAACACAGAAATTGCATCCGAATTTAATACAAATGCACAATGAGGACTTAAGTACAAGGGGACTGACACTCTAACTCTCTATGATTTGAACCTCTTCTGTGAGTCCAGTTTTAGATTCCGATACCTCACTTCAGGTTTACTGTGTCCCTTGGACCTTCTTATTGACGATGAAACACAGAAATTGCATCCGAATTACATACAAAATGCACAATGCCGACTTAAGTATAAGAGGACTGACACTCTAACTCTCTAAGATTTGAACCTCTCCTGTGAGTCCAGTTTTAGATTCCGATGCTTCATTTCAAGTTTACTGTTTCCCTTGGACCTTCTTATTGACGATGAAACACAGAAATTGCATCTGAATTTAATACAAAAGGCACAATGCCGACTTAAGTACAAGAGGACTGACACTCTTACTTACTATCATTTGTACCCCTCTTGTGAGTCAAGTTTTGGATTCCGATGCTTCACTTCAGGTTTACCGTTTCCCTTCGACCTTCTTATTGACGATGAAACACAGAAATTGCATCGGAATTTAATACAAAAGGCACAATGCCGACTTAAGTACAAGAGGACTGACACTCTAACTTTCCATGATTTGAACCTCTCCTGTGAGTCCTGTTTTTGATTCCGATGCTTCACCTTAGGTTTGCTGTATCCCTTGGACCTTCTTATTGTCGATGAAACACAGAAATTGCATCTGCATTTTTTATGCAAAAGGCACAATGCCGGCTTAAGTACAAAAGGACAGACATTCTAACTTTCAATGATTTGAACCTCTCCTGCGAGTCCTGTTTTAGATTCCGATGCTTTACTCCAGGTTTACTGTATCCCTTGGACCTTCTTATTGACGATGAAACACAGAAATTGCATCCGAATTTCATACAAAATGCACAATGCCGACTTAAGTATAAGAGGACTGACACTCTAACTCTCTAAGATTTGAACCTCTCCTGTGAGTCCAGTTTTAGATTCCGATGCTTCATTTCAAGTTTACTGTATCCCTTGGACCTTCTTATTGACGATGAAACACAGAAATTGCATCTGAATTTAATACAAAAGGCACAATGCCGACTTAAGTACAAGAGGACTGACACTCTTACTTACTATGATTTGTACCCCTCTTGTGAGTCAAGTTTTGGATTCCGATGCTTCACTTCAGGTTTACCGTTTCCCTTCGACCTTCTTATTGACGATGAAACACAGAAATTGCATCGGAATTTAATACAAAAGGCACAATGCCGACTTAAGTACAAGAGGACTGACACTCTAACTTTCTATGATTTGAACCTCTCCTGTGAGTCCAGTTTTAGATTTTGATGCTTCACTTCAGGTTTACTGTATCGCTTGGACCTTCTTATTGACGATGAAACAAAGAAATTGCATCCGAATGTAATACAAAAGGCACAATGCCGACTTAAGTACAAGAGGACTGACACTCTAACTTTCTATGATTTGAACCTCTGGAGTGGGTCAGTTTTCGATTCCGATGCTTCACTTCAGGTTTACTGTAACCCTTGGACCTTCTTATTGACGATGAAACACAGAAATTGCATCCGAATTTAATACAAAAGGCACAATGCCGACTTAAGTACAAGAGGGCTGACACTCTAACTTTCTAAGTTTGAACCCCTCCTGTGAGTCCAGTTTCGGATTCCGATGCTTCACTTCAGGTTTACTGTTTCCTTGGACCTTCTTATTGACGATGGAACACAGAAATTGCATCCGAATTTAATACAAGAGGCACAATGCCGGCTTAAGTACAAAAGGACTGACACTCAAACTTTCTATGATTTGAACCTCTGCACTGAGTCCGATTTTAGATTACGATGCGTCACTTCTGGTTCACTGTAACACTTGGATCTTCTTATTGACGATGAAACAAAGAAATACCATCCGAATTTAATACAAAAGGCACAATGCCGACTTAAGTACAAGAGGACTGACACTCTAACTTTCTATGATTTGAACCTCTCCTGTGAGTCCAGTTTTTGATTCCGATGCTTCACTTCAGGTTTTCTGTATCCCTTGGACCTTCTTATTGACGATGAAACACAGAGATTGCATCCGAATTTAATACAAAAGGCAGTCCGCCGACGTAAGTACAAGAGGACTGACACTCTATCTTTCTATTATTTGAACCTCTCCTGTGAGTCCAGTTTTAGATTCCGATGCTTCACTTCAGGTTTACTGTATCCCTTGGACCTTCTTATTGACGATGAAACTCAGATATTGCATCCGAATTTAATACAAAAGGCACAATGCCGACTTAAGTACAAGAGGACTGACACTTTAACTTTCTATGATTTGAACCTCGGCAGTGAGTCCAGTTTTAGATTCCGATGCTTCACTTCAGGTTTACTGTAACCCTTGGACCTTCTTATTGACGATGAAAAACAGAAATTGCAGCCGAATTTAATAGAAAAGGCACAATGCCGACTCAAGTACAAGAGGACTGGCACTCCAACTATCTATGATTTGAACCTCTCCTGTGAGACCAGTTTTAGATTCTGATGCTTCACTTCAGTTTTACTGTATCCCCCGGACCTTCTTATTGACGATGAAACACAGAAATTGCATCCGAATTTAATACAAATGCACAATGAGGACTTAAGTACAAGGGGACTGACACTCTAACTCTCTATGATTTGAAACTCTTCTGTGAGTCCAGTTTTAGATTCCGATACCTCACTTCAGGTTTACTGTGTCCCTTGGACCTTCTTATTGACGATGAAACACAGAAATTGCATCCGAATTTCATACAAAATGCACAATGCCGAGTTGAGTACAGGAGGACTGACACTCTAAGTCTCTAAGATTTGAACCTCTCCTGTGAGTCCAGTTTTAGATTCCGATGCTTCATTTCAGGTTTACTGTATCCCTTGGACCTTCATATTGACGATGAAACACAGAAATTGCATCTGAATTTAATGCAAAACGCACAATGCCGACTTAAGTACAAGAGGACTGACACTCTTACTTACTATGATTTGAACCCCTCCTGTAAGTCAAGTTTCGGATTCCGATGCTTCACTTCAGGTTTACTGTTTCCCTTGGACCTTCTTATTGACGATGAAACACAGAAATTGCATCCGAATTTAATACAAAAGGCACAATGCCGACTTAAGTACAAGAGGACTGACACTCTAACTTTCTGTGATTTGAACCTCTCCTGTGAGTCCAGTTTTGGATTCCGATGCTTCTCTTCTTTTTTACTGTATCCCTTGGACCTTCTTATTGACGATGGAACACAGAAATTGCATCCGAATTTAATACAAGAGCCACAATGCAGACTTAAGTACAAGAGGACTGACACTCTAACTTTCTATGATTTGAACCTCTGCAGTGAGTCCAGTTGTAGATTCCGGTGCTGCAATTCAGGTTTACTGTAACCCTTGGACTTTCTCATTCCCGATGAAACACAGAAATTGCAGCTGAATTTAATAGAAAAGGCACAATGCCGACTCAAGTACAAGAGGACTGGCACTCTAACTATCTATGATTTGAACCTCTCCTGTGAGACCAGTTTTAGATTCTGATGCTTCACTTCAGTTTTACTGTATCCCCCGGACCTTCTTATTGACGATGAAACACAGAAATTGCATCCGAATTTAATACAAATGCATAATGAGGACTTAAGTACAAGGGGACTGACTCTCTAACTCTCTATGATTTAACCTCTTCTGTAAGTCCAGTTTTAGATTCCGATACCTCACTTCAGGTTTACTGTATCCCTTGGACCTTCTTATTGACGATGAAACACAGAAATTGCATCCGAATTTCATACAAAATGCACAATGCCGACTTAAGTACAAGAGGACTGACACTCTAACTCTCTAAGATTTGAACCTCTCCTGTGAGTCCAGTTTTAGATTCCGATGCTTCATTTCAGGTTTACTGTATCCCTTGGACCTTCTTATTGACGATGAAACACAGAAATTGCATCCGAATTCAATACAAAAGGCACAATGCCGACTTAAGTACAAGAGGACTGACACTCTAACTTTCTATGATTTGAACCTTCCTTTCCTGTGAGTCCAGCTTTTGATTCCGATACTTCACCTCAGGTTTGCTGTATCCCTTGGACCTTCTTATTGTCGATGACACACAGAAATTGCATCTGCATTTTTTATACTAAAGGCACAATGCCGACTTAAGTACAAAAGGACAGACACTCTAACTTTCTATGTTTTGAACCTCTCCTGCGAGTCCTGTTGTAGATTCCGATGCTTTACTCCAGGCTTACTGTATCCCTTGGACCTTCTTATAGACGATGAAACACAGAAATTGCATCCGAATTTAATACAAAAGGCACAATGCCGACTTAAGTACAAGAGGACTGACGCTCTATCTTTCTATTATTTGGACCTCTCCTGAGAGTCCAGTTTTAGATTCCGATGCTTCACTTCAGGTTAACTGTATCCCTTGGACCTTCCTATTGACGATGAAACACAGAAATTGCATCCGAATTTAATACAAAAGGCACAATGCCGACTTATCTACAAGAGGACTGACACTCTAACTTTCTATGATTTGAACCTCTGCAGCGGTCCAGTTTTAGATTCCGATGCTCCACTTCAGGTTTACTGCAACCCTTGGACATTCTTATTGACGATGAAACACAGAAATTGCATCCGAATTTAATACAATAGGCACAATGCCGACTTAAGTACAAGAGGACTGACACTCTAACTTTCTACGATTTGAACCCCTCCTGTGAGTCCAGTTTCGGATTCCGATGCTTCACTTCAGGTTTATTGTATCCCTTGGAACTTCTTATTGACGATGAAACACAGAAATTGCATCCGAATTTCATACAAAAGGCACAATGCCGACTAAAGTACAAGAGTACTGACACTCTAACTTTCTATGATTTGAACCTCTCCTGTGAGTCCAGTTTTTGGTTCTGATGCTTCACTTCAGGTTTACTGTATCCCTTGGACCTTCTTATTGACGATGGAACACAGAAATTGCATCCGAATTTAATACAAGAGGCACAATGCCGGCTTAAGTACAAGAGGACTGACTCTCAAACTTTCTATGATTTGAACCTCTGCACTGAGTCCGGTTTTAGAATACGATGCGTCACTTCTGGGTCACTGTAACACTTGGACCTTCTTATTGACGATGAAACAAAGAAATAGCATCCGAATTTAATACAAAAGGCACAATGCCGACTTAAGTACAAGAGGACTGACACTCTAACCCCTCCTGTGACTCCAGTTTTAGATTCCGATGCTTCACTTCAGGTTTACTGTATCCCTTGGACCTTGTTATTGACGATGAAACACAGAAATTGCAACTGAATTTAATACAAAAGGCACAATGCCGGCATAAGTATAAGAGGACTGACACTATAACCCTCTAAGGTCTGAACCACTCCTGTGAGTCCAGTTTTAGATTCCGATGCTTCACTTCAGGTTTACTGTATCCCTTGGACCTTCTTATTGACGAAGAAATACAGAAATTGCATCCGAATATAATACAAAAGGCACAATGCCGACTTAAGTACATGAGGACTGACACTCTAACATTCTATGATTTGAACCTCTCCTGAGAGTCCAGTTTTAGATTCCGATGCTTCACTTCAGGTTGACTGTATGCCTTGGACCTTATTATTGACGATGATACACAGAAATTGCATCGGAATTTAATACAAAAGACACAATGCCAACTTAAGTACGATAGGACTGACACTCTAACTTCCTATGATTTGAACCTCTCCTGAGAGTGCCGTTTTAGATTCCGATGCTTCACTTCAGGTTTACTGTATCGCTTGGACCTTCTTATTGACCATGGAACACAGAAAATGCATCCGAATTTAATACATGAGGCACATCACCGACGTAAGTACAAGAGGACTGACACTCTAACTTACTATGATTTGAACCTCACCTGTGAGTCAGTTTTAGATTTTGATGCTTCACTTCAGGTTTACTGTATCGCTTGGACCTTCTTATTGACGATAAAACAAAGAAATTGCATCCGAATTTAATACAAAAGGCACAATGCCGACTTAAGTACAAGAGGACTGACACTCTAACTCTCTATGATTTGAACCTCTGGAGTTGGTCCAGTTTTCGATTCCGATGCTTCACTTCAGGTTTACTATAATCCTTGGACCTTCCTATTGACGATAAAACACAGAAATTGCATCCGAATTTAATACAAAAGGCAGTCCGCCGACGTAAGTACAAGAGGACTGACACTCTAACTTTCTATTATTTTAACCTCTCCTGTGAGTCCAGGTTTAGATTCCGATGCTTCACTTCAGGTTTACTGTATCCCTTGGACCTTCTTATTGACGATGAAACTCAGAAATTGCATCGAATTTAATGCAAAAGGCACAATGCCGACATAAGTACAAGACGACTGACACTCTAACTTTCTATGATTTGAACCTCGGCAGTGAGTCCAGTTTTAGATTCCGATGCTTCACTTCAGGTTTACTGTAACCCTTGGACCTTCTTATTGACGATGAAAAACAGAAATTGCATCCGAATTTAATACAAAAGTCACAATGCCGACTTAAGTACAAGAGGACTGACACTCTAACTTTCTATGATTAGGAGCCCTCCTGTGAGTCCAGTTTTGGATTCCGATGCTTCTCTTCATTTTTACTGTATCCCTTGGATCTTCTTATTGACGATGGAACACAGAAATTGCATCCGAATTTAATACAAGAGCCACAATGCCGACTTCAGTACAAGAGGACTGACACTTTAACTTTCTATGATTTGAACCTCTGCAGTGAGTCCAGTTTTAGATTCCGATGCTTCAATTCAGGTTTACTGTAACCCTTGGACTTTCTCATTTCCGATGAAACACAGAAATTGCAGCCGAATTTAATACAAAAGGCACAATGCCGACTCAAGTACAAGAGGACTGGCACCCTAACTATCTATGATTTGAACCTCTCCTGTGAGACCAGTTTTAGATTCAGATGCTTCACTTCAGTTTTACTGTATCCCCCGGACCTTCTTATTGACGATGAAACACAGAAATTGCATCCGAATTTAATACAAATGCACAATGAGGACTTAAGTACAAGGGGATTGACACTCTAACTCTCTATGATTTGAACCTCTTCTGTGAGTCCAGTTTTAGATTCCGATACCTCACTTCAGGTTTACTGTGTCCCTTGGACCCTCTTATTGACGATGAAACCCAGAAATTGCATCCGAATTTCATACAAAATGCACAATGCCGACTTAAGTACAAGAGGACTGACACTCTAACTCTCTAAGATTTGAACCTCTCCTGTAAGTCCAGTTTTAGATTCCGATGCTTCATTTCAGGTTTACTGTATCCCTTGGACCTTCTTATTGACGATGAAACACAGAAATTGCATCTGAATTTAATACAAATGGCACAATGCCCACTTATGTACAAGAGGACTGACACTCTTACTTAATATGATTTGAACCCCTCCTGTGAGTCAAGTTTCGGATTCCGATGCTTCACTTCAGGTTTACCGTTTCCCTTGGACCTTCTTATTGACGATGAAACACAGAAATTGCATCCGAATTTAATACAAAAGGCACAATGCCGACTTAAGTACAAGAGGACTGACACTCTATCTTTCTATTATTTGGACCTCTCCTGAGAGTCCAGTTTTAGATTACGATGCTTCACTTCAGGTTTACTGTATCCCTCGGACCTTCTTATTGACGATGAAACACAGAAATTGCATCCGAATTTAATACAAAAGGCACAATGCCGACTTAAGTACAAGAGGACTGACACTCTAACTTCCTATGAATTGAACCTCTCCTGTGAGTCCAGTTTAAGATTTTGATGCTTCACTTCAGGTTTACTGTATCGCTTGGACCTTCTTATTGACGATGAAACAAAGAAATTGCATCTGAATTTAATACAAAAGGCACAATGCCGACTTAAGTAACAGAGGACTGACACTCTTACTTACTATGATTTGAACCCCTCCTGTGAGTCAAGTTTCGGATTCCGATGCTTCACTTCAGGTTTACCGTTTCCCTTGGACCTTCCTATTGACGATGAAACACAGAAATTGCATCCGAATTTAATACAAAAGGCACAATGCCGACTTAAGTACAAGAGGACTGACACTCTCACTTTCTATGATATGAGCCTCTCCTGTGAGTCCAGTTTTTGATTCCGATGCTTCACTTCAGGTTTACTGTATCCCTTGGACCTTCTTATTGACGATG
The DNA here is from genome assembly GCF_021461385.2 of Schistocerca piceifrons. Lineage (NCBI taxonomy): Eukaryota > Metazoa > Arthropoda > Insecta > Orthoptera > Acrididae > Schistocerca > Schistocerca piceifrons. The sequence continues at coordinate 118,614 of NW_025727919.1, forward strand.
GAACACAGAAATTGCATCCGAATTCAATACAAGAGGCACAATGCCGGCTTAAGTACAAGAGGACTGACACTCAAACTTTCTATGATTTGAACCTCTGCACTGAGTCCGGTTTTAGATTACGATGCGTCACATCTGGTTCACTGTAACACTTGGACCTTCTTATTGACGATGAAACAATAAATTTAACATCCGAATTTAATACAAAAGGCACAATGCCGACTTAAGTACAAGAGGACTGACACTCTAACTTTCTATGATTTGAACCTCTCCTGTGAGTCCAGTTTTTGATTCCGATGCTTCACTTCAGGTTTACCGTATCCCTTGGACCTTCTTATTGACGATGAAACACAGAAATTGCATCCGAATTTATTACAAGAGACACAATGCCGACTTAAGTACAAGAGGACTGACACTCTAACTTTCTATGATTTGAACCTCTCCTGTGAGTCCACTTTTAGATTCCGATGCTTCACTTCAGGTTTGCTGTGTCCCTGGGACCTTCTTATTGACGATGAAACACAGAAATTGCATCTGAATTTAATACATAAGTTACAATGCCGACTTAAGTACAAGAGGACAGACACTCTAACTTTCAATGATTTGAACCTCTCCTGTGAGTCCCGTTTTAGATTCCGATGCATTACTCCAGGTTTACTGTATCCCTTGGACCTTCTTATTGACGATGAAACACAGAAATTGCATCCGAATTTAATACAAAAGGCACAATGCCGACTTAAGTACAAGAGGACTGACACTCTTACTTTCTATGATTTAAACCTCTCCTGTGAGTCCAGTTTTAGATTCCGATGCTTCACTTCAGGTTTACTGTATCCGTTTGACCTTCTTATCGACGATGAAACACAGAAATTGCATCCGAATATAATACAAAAAGCACAATGACGACTTAAGTGCAAGAGGACTGACACTCTAACTTTCTATGATTTGTACCTCTACTGTGAGTCCAGTTTTAGATTCCGATGCTTCACTTCAGGTTTACTGCATCCCTTGGACCTTCTTATTGACGATGAAACACAGAAATTGCAACCGAATTTAATACAAAAGGCACAATGCCGACTGAAGTACAAGAGGACTGACACTCTAACTTTCTATGATTTGTACCTCTGCACTGAGTCCGGTTTTACATTTCGATGCTTCACTTCTGGTTGACTGTAACACTTGGACCTTCTTATTGACGATGAAACTCAGAAATTGCATCCGAATTTAATACAAAAGGCACAATGACGACTTAAGTACAATAGGACTGACACACTAACTTTCTATGATTTGAACCTCTGCAGTGAGTCCAGTTGTAGATTCCGACGCTTCACTTCAGGTTTACTGTAACCCTTGGAGCTTCTCATTCATGATGAATTACAGAAATTGTATCCGAATTTAATACAAAAGGCACAATGCCGACTTAAGTACAAGAGGACTGACACTAACTTTCTATGATTTGAACCTCTCCTGTGAGTCCCGTTTTAGATTCCGATGCTTCACTTCAGCTTTACTGTATCCCTTGGACCTTCTTATTGACAATGAAACACAGAAATTGCATCCGAATTCAATACAAAAGGCACAATGCTGGCTTAAGTACAAGAGGATTGACACTCTGACTTTCTATGATTTGAACCCGTCCTGTGAGTCCAGTTTTAGATTCCGATGCTTCACTTCAGGTTTACTGTATCCGTTGGACCTTCTTATTGACTATGAAACACAGAAATTGCATCCGAATTTAATAAAAAAAGCACAATGCCGACTTAAGTACAAGAGGACTGACACTCTAACTTTCTATGATTTAAACCTCTCCTGTGACTCCATTTTTATATTTTCATGGTTCACTTCAGGTTTACTGTATCGCCTGGACCTTCTTATCGACGATGAAACACAGAAATTGCATCCACATTTAATACAAAAGGCCCAATGCCGACTTAAGTACAAGAGGACTGACACTCTAACCTTCTATGATTTGAACCTCTGCAGTGAGTCCTGTTTTAGATTCCGATGCTTCACTTCAGGTTTACTGTAACCCTTAGACCTTCTTATTGACGATGAAACACAGAAATTGCATCCGAATTTAATACAAAAGGCACAAAGCCGACTTAAGTACAAGAGGACTGACACTCTAATTTTCTATGATTTGAAGCCCTCCTGTGAGTCCATTTTTGCATTCCGATGCTTCACTTTAGGTTTACTGTAACCCTTGGACCTTCTTATTGACGATGAAACAAAGAAATTGCATCCGAATTTAATACAAAACTCACAATGCCGACTTAAGTACAAGAGGGTTGACACTCTAACTTTCTATGATTTGAACCCCTCCTGTGAGTCCAGTTTTGGATTCCGATGCTTCACTTCAGGTATATTGTATCCTTTGGACCTACCTATTGATGATGAAACCCATAAATTGCATCCGAAATTAATACAAAAGACACAATGCCAACTTAAGTGCAAGAGGACTGACACTCTAACTTTCTGTTATTTGAACCTCTCCTGAGAGTCCAGTTTTAGTTTCCGATGCTTCACTTCAGGTTTACTGTTTCCCTTGGACCTTCTTATTGACGATGAAACACAGAAATTGCATCCGAATTTAAAACAAAAGGCACAATGCCGACTTAAGTACAAGAGGACTGACATTCTAACTTTCTATGATTTGAACCTCTCCTGAGAGTCCAGTTTTAGATTTTGATGCATCACTTCAGGTTTACTGTATCGCTTGGACCTTCTTATTGACGATGAAACAAAGAAATTGCATCCGAATTTATTACAAAAGGCACAATGCCGACTTAAGTACAAGAGGACTAACACTCTAACTTTCTATGATTTGAACCTCTGCAGTGAGTCCAGTTTTCGATTCCGATGCTTCACTTCAGGTTTACTGTAACCCTTGGACCTTCTTATTGACGACGAAACACAGAAATTGCATCCGAATTTAATACAAAAGGCACAATGCCGACTTAAGTACAAGAGGACTGACACTCTAACTTTCTATGATTTGAACCTCTCCTGTGAGTCCAGTTTTAGATTTTGATGCTTCACTTCAGGTTTACTGTATCGCTTGGACCTTCTTATTGACGATGAAACAAAGAAATTGCATCCGAATTTAATACAAAAGGCACAATGCCGACTTAAGTACAAGAGGACTGACACTCTAACTTTCTACGATTTGAACCTCTGGAGTGGGTCCAGTTTTCGATTCCGATGCTTCACTTCAGGTTTACTGTAATCCTTGGACCTTCTTATTGACGATAAAACACAGAAATTGCATCCGAATTTAATACAAAAGGCAGTCCGCCGACGTAAGTACAAGAGGACTGACACACTAACTTTCTATTATTTTAACCTCTCCTGTGAGTCCAGTTTTAGATTCCGATGCTTCACTTCAGGTTTACTGTATCCCTTGGACCTTCTTATTGACGATGAAACTCAGAAATTGCATCCGAATTTAATGCAAAAAGCACAATGCCGACATAAGTACAAGAGGACTGACACTTTAACTTTCTATGATTTGAACCTCTGCAGTGAGTCCAGTTTTAGATTCCGATGCTTCAATTCAGGTTTACTGTAACCCTTGGACTTTCTCATTTCCGATGAAACACAGGAATTGCAGCCGAATTTAATACAAAAGGCACAATGCCGACTCAAGTACAAGAGGACTGGCACCCTAACTATCTATGATTTGAACCTCTCCTGTGAGACCAGTTTTAGATTCAGATGCTTCACTTCAGTTTTACTGTATCCCACGGACCTTCTTATTGACGATGAACACAGAAATTGCATCCGAATTTAATACAAATGCACAATGAGGACTTAAGTACAAGGGGACTGACACTCTAACTCTCTATGATTTGAAACTCTTCTGTGAGTCCAGTTTTCGATTCCGATACCTCACTTCAGGTTTACTGTGTCCCTTGGACCTTCTTATTGACGATGAAACCCAGAAATTGCATCCGAATTTCATACAAAATGCACAACGCCGACTGAAGTACAAGAGGACTGACACTCTAACTCTCTAAGATTTGAACCTCTCCTGTGAGTCCAGTTTTAGATTCCGATGCTTCATTTCAGGTTTACTGTATCCCTTGGACCTTCTTATTGACGATGAAACACAGAAATTGCATCTGAATTTAATACAAAAGGCACAATGCCGACTTAAGTACAAGAGGACTGACACTCTTACTTACTATGATTTGAACCCCTCCTGTGAGTCAAGTTTCGGATTCCGATGCTTCACTTCAGGTTTACCGTTTCCCTTGGAACTTCTTAATGACGATGAAACACAGAAATTGCATCCGACTTTAATACAAAAGGCACAATGCCGACTTAAGTACAAGAGGACTGACACTCTAACTTTCTATGATTTGAACCTCTCCTGTGAGTCCAGTTTTTGATACCGATGCTTCACCTCAGGTTTGCTGTGTCCCTTGGACCTTCTTATTGTCGATGAAACACAGAAATTGCATCTGCATTTTTTATACAAAAGGCACAATGCCGACTTAAGTACAAAAGGACAGACTTTCTAACTTTCAATGATTTGAACCTCTCTTGCGGGTCCTGTTTTAGATTCCGATGCTTTACTCCAGGTTTACTGTATCCCTTGGACCTTCTTATTGACGATGAAACACAGAAATTGCATCCGAATTTAATACAAAAGGCACAATGCCAACTTAAGTACAAGAGGACTGACACTCTATCTTTCTATTATTTGGACCTCTCCTGAGAGTCCAGTTTTAGATTACGATGCTTCACTTCAGGTTTACTGTATCCCTCGGACCTTCTTATTGACGATGAAACACAGAAATTGCATCCGAATTTAATACAAAAGGCACAATGCCGACTTAAGTACAAGAGGACTGACACTCTAACTTTCTATGATTTGAACCTCTCCTGTGAGTCCAGTTTAAGATTTTGATGCTTCACATCAGGTTTACTGTATCGCTTGGACCTTCTTATTGACGATGAAACAAAGAAATTGCATCTGAATTTAATACAAAAGGCACAATGCCGACTTAAGTACAAGAGGACTGACACTCTAACTTACTATGATTTGAACCCCTCCTGTGAGTCAAGTTTCGGATTCCGATGCTTCACTTCAGGTTTACCGTTTCCCTTGGACCTTCTTATTGACGATGAAACACAGAAATTGCATCCGAATTTAATACAAAAGGCACAATGCCGACTTAAGTACAAGAGGACTGACACTCTCACTTTCTATGATTTGAACCCCTCCTGTGAGTCCAGTTTTTGATTCCGATGCTTCACTTCAGGTTTACTGTATCCCTTGGACCTTCTTATTGACGATGGAACACAGAAATTGCATCCGAATTTAATACAAGAGGCACAATGCCGGCTTAAGTACAAGAGCACTCACACTCAAACTTTCTATGATTTGAACCTCTGCACTGAGTCCGGTTTTAGATTACGATGCGTCACATCTGGTTCACTGTAACACTTGGACCTTCTTATTGACGATGAAACAATAAATATAACATCCGAATTTAATACAAAAGGCACAATGCCGACTTAAGTACAAGAGGACTGACACTCTAACTTTCTATGATTTGTACCTCTCCTGTGAGTCCAGTTTTAGATTCCTATGCTTCACTTCAGGTGTACTGCATCCCTTGGACCTTCTTATTGACGATGAAACACAGAAATTGCATCCGAATTTAATACAAAAGGCACAATGCCGACTTAAGTACAAGAGGACTGACATTCTAACTTTCTATGACTTGAACCTCTCCTGTGAGTCCAGTTTTAGATTTTGATGCATCACTTCAGGTTTACTGTATCGCTTGGACCTTCTTATTGACGATGAAACAAAGAAATTGCATCCGAATTTATTACAAAAGGCACAATGCCGACTTAAGTACAAGAGGACTAACACTCTAACTTTCTATGATTTGAACCTCTGCAGTGAGTCCAGTTTTCGATTCCGATGCTTCACTTCAGGTTTACTGTAACCCTTGGACCTTCTTATTGACGACGAAACACAGAAATTGCATCCGAATTTAATACAAAAGGCACAATGCCGACTTAAGTACAAGAGGACTGACACTCTAACTTTCTATGATTTGAACCCCTCCTGTGAGTCCAGTTTCGGATTCCGATGCTTCACTTCAGGTTTACTGTATCCTTTGGTCCTTCTTATTGTCGATGAAACACAGAAATTGCATCCGAATTTAATACAAAATGCACAATGCCGACTTAAGTACAAGAGGACTGACACTCTAACTTTCTATGATTTGAACCTCTCCTGTGAGTCCAGTTTTTGATACCGATGCTTCACCTCAGGTTTGCTGTATCCCTTGGACCTTCTTATTGTCGATGAAACACAGAAATTGCATCTGCATTTTTTATACAAAAGGCACAATGCCGACTTAAGTACAAAAGGACAGACTTTCTAACTTTCAATGATTTGAACCTCTCTTGCGGGTCCTGTTTTAGATTCCGATGCTTTACTCCAGGTTTACTGTATCCCTTTGGACCTTCTTATTGACGATGAAACACAGAAATTGCATCCGAATTTAATACAAAAGGCACAATGCCGACTTAAGTACAAGGGGACTGACACTCTATCTTTCTATTATTTGGACCTCTCCTGAGAGTCCAGTTTTAGATAACGATGCTTCACTTCAGGTTTACTGTATCCCTCGGACCTTCTTATTGACGATGAAACACAGAAATTGCATCCGAATTTAATACAAAAGGCACAATGCCGACTTAAGTACAAGAGGACTGACACTCTAACTTTCTATGATTTGAACCTCTCCTGTGAGTCCAGTTTCAGATTTTGATGCTTCACTTCAGGTTTACTGTATCGCTTGGACCTTCTTATTGACGATGAAACAAAGAAATTGCATCTGAATTTAATACAAAAGGCACAATGCCGACTTAAGTACAAGAGGACTGACAATCTTACTTACTATGATTTGAACCCCTCCTGTGAGTCAAGTTTCGGATTCCGATGCTTCACTTCAGGTTTACCGTTTACCTTGGACCTTCTTATTGACGATGAAACACAGAAATTGCATCCGAATTTAATACAAAAGGCACAATGCCGACTTAAGTACAAGAGGACTGACACTCTCACTTTCTATGATTTGAACCTCTCCTGTGAGTCCAGTTTTTGATTCCGATGCTTCACTTCAGGTTTACTGTATCCCTTGGACCTTCTTATTGACGATGGAACACAGAAATTGCATCCGAATTTAATACAAGAGGCACAATGCCGGCTTAAGTACAAGAGGACTGACACTCAAACTTTCTATGATTTGAACCTTTGCACTGAGCCCGGTTTTAGATTACGATGCGTCACATCTGGTTCACTGTAACACTTGGACCTTCTTATTGACGATGAAACAATAAATATAACATCCGAATTTAATACAAAAGGCACAATGCCGACTTAAGTACAAGAGGACTGACACTCTAACTTTATATGATTTGAACCTCTCCTGTGAGTCCAGTTTTTGATTCCGATGCTTCACTTCAGGTTTACCGTATCCCTTTGACCTTCTTATTGACGATGAAACACAGAAATTGCATCCGAATTTTTACAAGAGACACAATGCCGACTTAAGTACAAGAGGACTGACACTCTAACTTTCTATGATTTGAACCTCTCCTGTGAGTCCACTTTTAGATTCCGATGCTTCACTTCAGGTTTGCTGTGTCCCTGGGACCTTCTTATTGACGATGAAACACAGAAATTGCATCTGAATTTAATACATAAGTTACAATGCCGACTTAAGTACAAGAGGACAGACACTCTAACTTTCTATGATTTGAACCTCTCCTGTGAGTCCCGTTTTAGATTCCGATGCATTACTCCAGGTTTACTGTATCCCTTGGACCTTCTTATTGACGATGAAACACAGAAATTGCATTCGAATTTAATACAAAAGGCACAATGCCGACTTAGGTACAAGAGGACTGACACTCTTACTTTCTATGATTTAAACCTCTCCTGTGAGTCGAGTTTTAGATTCCGATGCTTCACTTCAGGTTTACTGTATCCGTTTGACCTTCTTATCGACGATGAAACACAGAAATTGCATCCGAATATAATACAAAAAGCACAATGACGACTTAAATAGAAGAGGACTGACACTCTAACTTTCTATGATTTGAACCTCTCCTGTGACTCCAGTTTTAGATTTTGATGCTTCACTTCAGATTTACTGTATCGCTTGGACCTTCTTATTGACGATGAAACACAGATATTGCATCTGAATTTAATACAAAAGGCACAATGACGACTTAAGTGCAAGAGGACTGACGCTCTAACTTTCTATGCTTTGTACCTCTACTGTGAGTCCAGTTTTAGATTCCGATGCTTCACTTCGGGTTTACTGCATCCCTTGGACCTTCTTATTGACGATGAAACACAGAAATTGCAACCGAATTTAATACAAAAGGCACAATGCCGGCATAAGTATAAGAGGACTGACACTCTAACTCTCTAGGATTTGAACCTCTCCTGTGACTCCAGTTTTACATTTTGATGCTTCACTTCTGGTTGACTGTAACACTTGGACCTTCTTATTGACGATGAAACTCAGAAATTGCATCCGAATTTAATACAAAAGGCACAATGACGACTTAAGTACAATAGGACTGACACACTAACTTTCTATGATTTGAACCTCTGCAGTGAGTCCAGTTGTAGATTCCGACGCTTCACTTCAGGTTTACTGTAACCCTTGGAGCTTCTCATTCATGATGAATTACAGAAATTGTATCCGAATTTAATACAAAAGGCACAATGCCGACTTAAGTACAAGAGGACTGACACTAACTTTCAATGATCTGAACCTCTCCTGTGAGTCCCGTTTTAGATTCCGATGCTTCACTTCAGCTTTACTGTATCCCTTGGACCTTCTTATTGACGATGAAACACAGAAATTGCATCCGAATTCAATACAAAAGGCACAATGCTGGCTTAAGTACAAGAGAATTGACACTCTAACTTTCTATGATTTGAACCCGTCCTGTGAGTCCAGTTTTAGATTCCGATGCTTCACTTCAGGTTTACTGTATCCGTTGGACCTTCTTATCGACGATGAAACACAGAAATTGCATCCGAATTTAATACAAAAAGCACAATGCCGACTTAAGTACAAGAGGACTGACACTCTAACTTTCTATGATTTAAACGTCTCCTGTGACTCCAGTTTTATATTTTCATGGTTCACTTCAGGTTTACTGTATCACTTGGACCTTCTTATCGACGATGAAACACAGAAATTGCATCCACATTTAATACAAAAGGCACAATGCCGACTTAAGTACAAGAGGACTGACACTCTAACATTCTATGATTTGAACCTCTGCAGTGAGTCCAGTTTTAGATTCCGATGCTTCACTTTAGGTTTACTGTAACCCTTAGCCCTTCTTATTGACGATGAAACACAGAAATTGCATCCGAATTTAATACAAAAGGCACAAAGCCGACTTAAGTACAAGAGGACTGACACTCTAACTTTCTATGATTTGAAGCCCTCCTGTGAGTCCAGTTTTGGATTCCGATGCTTCACTTCAGGTATACTGTATCCTTTGGACCTACCTATTGATGATGAAACCCATAAATTGCATCCGAAATTAATACAAAAGACACAATGCCAACTTAAGTGCAAGAGGACTGACACTCTAACTTTCTGTGATTTGAACCTCTCCTGAGAGTCCAGTTTTAGTTTCCGATGCTTCACTTCAGGTTTACTGTATCCCTTGGACCTTCTTATTGACGATGAAACACAGAAATTGCATCCAAATTTAATACAAAAGGCACAATGCCGACTTAAGTACAAGAGGACTGACACTCTAACTTTCTATGATTTGTACCTCTCCTGTGAGTCCAGTTTTAGATTCCTATGCTTCACTTCAGGTGTACTGCATCCCTTGAACCTTCTTATTGACGATGAAACACAGAAATTGCATCCGAATTTAATACAAAAGGCACAATGCCGACTTAAGTACAAGATGACTGACACTCTATCTTTCTATTATTTGGACCTCACCTGTGAGTCCAGTTTTAGATTCCGATGCTTCACTTCAGGTTTACTGTTTCCCTTGGACCGTTTTATTGACGATGAAACACAGAAATTGCATCCGAATTTAAAACAAAGGGCACAATGCCGACTTAAGTACAAGAGGACTGACATTCTAACTTTCTATGATTTGAACCTCTCCTGTGAGTCCAGTTTTTGATTTTGATGCATCACTTCAGGTTTACTGTATCGCTTGGACCTTCTTATTGACGATGAAACAAAGAAATTGCATCCGAATTTATTACAAAAGGCACAATGCCGACTTAAGTACAAGAGGACTAACACTCTAACTTTCTATGATTTGAACCTCAGCAGTGAGTCCAGTTTTCGATTCCGATGCTTCACTTCAGGTTTACTGTAACCCTTGGACCTTCTTATTGACGACGAAACACAGAAATTGCATCCGAATTTAATACAAAAGGCACAATGCCGACTTAAGTACAAGAGGACTGACACTCTAACTTTCTATGATTTGAACCCCTCCTGTGAGTCCAGTTTCGGATTCCGATGCTTCACTTCAGGTTTACTGTATCCTTTGGTCCTTCTTATTGTCGATGAAACACAGAAATTGCATCCGAATTTAATACAAAATGCACAATGCCGACTTAAGTACAAGAGGACTGACACTCTAACATTCTATGATTTGAACCTCTCCTGTGAGTCCAGTTTTTGATTCCGATGCTTCACTTCAGGTTTACTGTATCCCTTGGACCTTCTTATTGACGATGGAACACAGAAATTGCATCCGAATTTAATACAAGAGGCACAATGCCGGCTTAAGTACAAGAGGACTGACACTCAAACTTTCTATGATTTGAACCTCTGCACTGAGTCCGGTTTTAGATTACGATGCGTCACATCTGGTTCACTGTAACACTTGGACCTTCTTATTGACGATGAAACAATAAATATAACATCCGAATTTAATACAAAAGGCACAATGCCGACTTAAGTTCAAGAGGACTGACACTCTAACTTTCTATGATTTGAACCTCTCCTGTGAGTCCAGTTTTTGATTCCGATGCTTCACTTCAGGTTTACCGTATCCCTTTGACCTTCTTATTGACGATGAAACACAGAAATTGCATCCGAATGTATTACAAGAGACACAATGCCGACTTAAGTACAAGAGGCCTGACACTCTAACTTTCTATGATTTGAACCTCTCCTGTGAGTTCACTTTTAGATTCCGATGCTTCACTTCAGGTTTGCTGTGTCCCTGGGACCTTCTTATTGACGATGAAACACAGAAATTGCATCTGAATTTAATACATAAGTTACAATGCCGACTTAAGTACAAGAGGACAGACACTCTAACTTTCTATGATTTGAACCTCTCCTGTGAGTCCCGTTTTAGATTCCGATGCATTACTCCAGGTTTACTGTATCGCTTGGGCCTTCTTATTGACGATGAAACACAGAAATTGCATCCGAATTTAATACAAAAGGCACAATGCCGACTTAAGTACAAGAAGACTGACACTCTTACTTTCTATGATTTAAACCTCTCCTGTGAGTCCAGTTTTAGATTCCGATGCTTCACTTCAGGTTTACTGTATCCGTTTGACCTTCTTATCGACGATGAAACACAGAAATTGCATCCGAATATAATACAAAAAGCACAATGACGACTTAAATAGAAGAGGACTGACACTCTAACTTTCTATGATTTGAACCTCTCCTGTGACTCCAGTTTTAGATTTTGATGCTTCACTTCAGATTTACTGTATCGCTTGGACCTTCTTATTGACGATGAAACACAGATATTGCATCTGAATTTAATACAAAAGGCACAATGACGACTTAAGTGCAAGAGGACTGACGCTCTAACTTTCTATGATTTGTACCTCTACTGTGAGTCCAGTTTTAGATTCCGATGCTTCACTTCGGGTTTACTGCATCCCTTGGACCTTCTTATTGACGATGAAACACAGAAATTGCAACCGAATTTAATACAAAAGGCACAATGCCGGCATAAGTATAAGAGGACTGACACTCTAACTCTCTAGGATTTGAACCTCTCCTGTGACTCCAGTTTTACATTTTGATGCTTCACTTCTGGTTGACTGTAACACTTGGACCTTCTTATTGACGATGAAACTCAGAAATTGCATCCGAATTTAATACAAAAGGCACAATGACGACTTAAGTACAATAGGACTGACACACTAACTTTCTATGATTTGAACCTCTGCAGTGAGTCCAGTTGTAGATTCCGACGCTTCACTTCAGGTTTACTGTAACCCTTGGAGCTTCTCATTCATGATGAATTACAGAAATTGTATCCGAATTTAATACAAAAGGCACAATGCCGACTTAAGTACAAGAGGACTGACACTAACTTTCAATGATTTGAACCTCTCCTGTGAGTCCCGTTTTAGATTCCGATGCTTCACTTCAGCTTTACTGTATCCCTTGGACCTTCTTATTGACGATGAAACACAGAAATTGCATCCGAATTCAATACAAAAGGCACAATGCTGGCTTAAGTACAAGAGAATTGTCACTCTAACTTTCTATGATTTGAACCCGTCCTGTGAGTCCAGTTTTAGATTCCGATGCTTCACTTCAGGTTTACTGTATCCGTTGGACCTTCTTATCGACGATGAAACACAGAAATTGCATCCGAATTTAATACAAAAAGCACAATGCCGACTTAAGTACAAGAGGACTGACACTCTAACTTTCTATGATTTAAACGTCTCCTGTGACTCCAGTTTTATATTTTCATGGTTCACTTCAGGTTTACTGTATCGCTTGGACCTTCTTATCGACGATGAAACACAGAAATTGCATCCACATTTAATACAAAAGGCACAATGCCGACTTAAGTACAAGAGGACTGACACTCTAACCTTCTATGATTTGAACCTCTGCAGTGAGTCCAGTTTTAGATTCCGATGCTTCACTTTAGGTTTACTGTAACCCCTAGCCCTTCTTATTGACGATGAAACACAGAAATTGCATCCGAATTTAATACAAAAGGCACAAAGCCGACTTAAGTACAAGAGGACTGACACTCTAACTTTCTATGATTTGAAGCCCTCCTGTGAGTCCAGTTTTGGATTCCGATGCTTCACTTCAGGTATACTGTATACTTTGGACCTACCTATTGATGATGAAACCCATAAATTGCATCCGAAATTAATACAAAAGACACAATGCCAACTTAAGTGCAAGAGGACTGACACTCTAACTTTCTGTGATTTGAACCTCTCCTGAGAGTCCAGTTTTAGTTTCCGATGCTTCACTTCAGGTTTACTGTATCCCTTGGACCTTCTTATTGACGATGAAACACAGAAATTGCATCCAAATTTAATACAAAAGGCACAATGCCGACTTAAGTACAAGAGGACTGACACTCTAACTTTCTATGATTTGTACCTCTCCTGTGAGTCCAGTTTTAGATTCCTATGCTTCACTTCAGGTGTACTGCATCCCTTGAACCTTCTTATTGACGATGAAACACAGAAATTGCATCCGAATTTAATACAAAAGGCACAATGCCGACTTAAGTACAAGATGACTGACACTCTATCTTTCTATTATTTGGACCTCACCTGTGAGTCCAGTTTTAGATTCCGATGCTTCACTTCAGGTTTACAGTTTCCCATGGACCTTTTTATTGACGATGAAACACAGAAATTGCATCCGAATTTAAAACAAAGGGCACAATGCCGACTTAAGTACAAGAGGACTGACATTCTAACTTTCTATGATTTGAACCTCTCTTGTGAGTCCAGTTTTTGATTTTGATGCATCACTTCAGGTTTACTGTATCGCTTGGACCTTCTTATTGACGATGAAACAAAGAAATTGCATCCGAATTTATTACAAAAGGCACAATGCCGACTTAAGTACAAGAGGACTAACACTCTAACTTTCTATGATTTGAACCTCAGCAGTGAGTCCAGTTTTCGATTCCGATGCTTCACTTCAGGTTTACTGTAACCCTTGGACCTTCTTATTGACGACGAAACACAGAAATTGCATCCGAATTTAATACAAAAGGCACAATGCCGACTTAAGTACAAGAGGACTGACACTCTAACTTTCTATGATTTGAACCCCTCCTGTGAGTCCAGTTTCGGATTCCGATGCTTCACTTCAGGTTTACTGTATCCTTTGGTCCTTCTTATTGTCGATGAAACACAGAAATTGCATCCGAATTTAATACAAAATGCACAATGCCGACTTAAGTACAAGAGGACTGACACTCTAACATTCTATGATTTGAACCTCTCCTGTGAGTCCAGTTTTTGATTCCGATGCTTCACTTCAGGTTTACTGTATCCCTTGGACCTTCTTATTGACGATGGAACACAGAAAATGCATCCGAATTTAATACAAGAGGCACAATGCCGGCTTAAGTACAAGAGGACTGACACTCAAACTTTCTATGATTTGAACCTCTGCACTGAGTCCGGTTTTAGATTACGATGCGTCACATCTGGTTCACTGTAACACTTGGACCTTCTTATTGACGATGAAACAATAAATATAACATCCGAATTTAATACAAAAGGCACAATGCCGACTTAAGTTCAAGAGGACTGACACTCTAACTTTCTATGATTTGAACCTCTCCTGTGAGTCCAGTTTCGGATTCCGATGCTTCACTTCAGGTTTACCGTATCCCTTTGACCTTCTTATTGACGATGAAGCACAGAAATTGCATCCGAATGTATTACAAGAGACACAATGCCGACTTAAGTACAAGAGGCCTGACACTCTAACTTTCTATGATTTGAACCTCTCCTGTGAGTTCACTTTTAGATTCCGATGCTTCACTTCAGGTTTGCTGTGTCCCTGGGACCTTCTTATTGACGATGAAACACAGAAATTGCATCTGAATTTAATACATAAGTTACAATGCCGACTTAAGTACAAGAGGACAGACACTCTAACTTTCTATGATTTGAACCTCTCCTGTGAGTCCCGTTTTAGATTCCGATGCATTACTCCAGGTTTACTGTATCCCTTGGACCTTCTTATTGACGATGAAACACAGAAATTGCATCCGAATTTAATACAAAAGGCACAATGCCGACTTAAGTACAAGAAGACTGACACTCTTACTTTCTATGATTTAAACCTCTCCTGTGAGTCCAGTTTTAGATTCCGATGCTTCACTTCAGGTTTACTGTTTCCGTTTGACCTTCTTATCGACGATGAAACACAGAAATTGCATCCGAATATTATACAAAAAGCACAATGACGACTTAAATAGAAGAGGACTGACACTCTAACTTTCTATGATTTGAACCTCTCCTGTGACTCCAGTTTTAGATTTTGATGCTTCACTTCAGATTTACTGTATCGCTTGGACCTTCTTATTGACGATGAAACACAGATATTGCATCTGAATTTAATACAAAAGGCACAATGACGACTTAAGTGCAAGAGGACTGACGCTCTAACTTTCTATGATTTGTACCTCTACTGTGAGTCCAGTTTTAGATTCCGATGCTTCACTTCGGGTTTACTGCATCCCTTGGACCTTCTTATTGACGATGAAACACAGAAATTGCAACCGAATTTAATACAAAAGGCACAATGCCGGCATAAGTATAAGAGGATTGACACTCTAACTCTCTAGGATTTGAACCTCTCCTGTGACTCCAGTTTTACATTTTGATGCTTCACTTCTGGTTGACTGTAACACTTGGACCTTCTTATTGACGATGAAACTCAGAAATTGCATCCGAATTTAATACAAAAGGCACAATGACGACTTAAGTACAATAGGACTGACACACTAACTTTCTATGATTTGAACCTCTGCAGTGAGTCCAGTTGTAGATTCCGACGCTTCACTTCAGGTTTACTGTAACCCTTGGAGCTTCTCATTCATGATGAATTACAGAAATTGTATCCGAATTTAATACAAAAGGCACAATGCCGACTTAAGTACAAGAGGACTGACACTAACTTTCAATGATTTGAACCTCTCCTGTGAGTCCCGTTTTAGATTCCGATGCTTCACTTCAGCTTTACTGTATCCCTTGGACCTTCTTATTGACGATGAAACACAGAAATTGCATCCGAATTCAATACAAAAGGCACAATGCTGGCTTAAGTACAAGAGAATTGACACTCTAACTTTCTATGATTTGAACCCGTCCTGTGAGTCCAGTTTTAGATTCCGATGCTTCACTTCAGGTTTACTGTATCCGTTGGACCTTCTTATCGACGATGAAACACAGAAATTGCATCCGAATTTAATACAAAAAGCACAATGCCGACTTAAGTACAAGAGGACTGACACTCTAACTTTCTATGATTTAAACGTCTCCTGTGACTCCAGTTTTATATTTTCATGGTTCACTTCAGGTTTACTGTATCGCTTGGACCTTCTTATCGACGATGAAACACAGAAATTGCATCCACATTTAATACAAAAGGCACAATGCCGACTTAAGTACAAGAGGACTGACACTCTAACCTTCTATGATTTGAACCTCTGCAGTGAGTCCAGTTTTAGATTCCGATGCTTCACTTTAGGTTTACTGTAACCCTTAGCCCTTCTTATTGACGATGAAACACAGAAATGGCATCCGAATTTAATACAAAAGGCACAAAGCCGACTTAAGTACAAGAGGACTGACACTCTAACTTTCTATGATTTGAAGCCCTCCTGTGAGTCCAGTTTTGGATTCCGATGCTTCACTTCAGGTATACTGTATCCTTTGGACCTACCTATTGATGATGAAACCCATAAATTGCATTCGAAATTAATACAAAAGACACAATGCCAACTTAAGTGCAAGAGGACTGACACTCTAACTTTCTGTGATTTGAACCTCTCCTGAGAGTCCAGTTTTAGTTTCCGATGCTTCACTTCAGGTTTACTGTATCCCTTGGACCTTCTTATTGACGATGAAACACAGAAATTGCATCCAAATTTAATACAAAAGGCACAATGCCGACTTAAGTACAAGAGGACTGACACTCTAACTTTCTATGATTTGTACCTCTCCTGTGAGTCCAGTTTTAGATTCCTATGCTTCACTTCAGGTGTACTGCATCCCTTGAACCTTCTTATTGACGATGAAACACAGAAATTGCATCCGAATTTAATACAAAAGGCACAATGCCGACTTAAGTACAAGATGACTGACACTCTATCTTTCTATTATTTGGACCTCACCTGTGAGTCCAGTTTTAGATTCCGATGCTTCACTTCAGGTTTACTGTTTCCCTTGGACCTTTTTATTGACGATGAAACACAGAAATTGCATCCGAATTTAAAACAAAGGGCACAATGCCGACTTAAGTACAAGAGGACTGACATTCTAACTTTCTATGATTTGAACCTCTCCTGTGAGTCCAGTTTTTGATTTTGATGCATCACTTCAGGTTTACTGTATCGCTTGGACCTTCTTATTGACGATGAAACAAAGAAATTGCATCCGAATTTATTACAAAAGGCACAATGCCGACTTAAGTACAAGAGGACTAACACTCTAACTTTCTATGATTTGAACCTCAGCAGTGAGTCCAGTTTTCGATTCCGATGCTTCACTTCAGGTTTACTGTAACCCTTGGACCTTCTTATTGACGACGAAACACAGAAATTGCATCCGAATTTAATACAAAAGGCACAATGCCGACTTAAGTACAAGAGGACTGACACTCTAACTTTCTATGATTTGAACCCCTCCTGTGAGTCCAGTTTCGGATTCCGATGCTTCACTTCAGGTTTACTGTATCCTTTGGTCCTTCTTATTGTCGATGAAACACAGAAATTGCATCCGAATTTAATACAAAATGCACAATGCCGACTTAAGTACAAGAGGACTGACACTCTAACATTCTATGATTTGAACCTCTCCTGTGAGTCCAGTTTTTGATTCCGATGCTTCACTTCAGGTTTACTGTATCCCTTGGACCTTCTTATTGACGATGGAACACAGAAATTGCATCCGAATTTAATACAAGAGGCACAATGCCGGCTTAAGTACAAGAGGACTGACACTCAAATTTTCTATGATTTGAACCTCTGCACTGAGTCCGGTTTTAGATTACGATGCGTCACATCTGGTTCACTGTAACACTTGGACCTTCTTATTGACGATGAAACAATAAATATAACATCCGAATTTAATACAAAAGGCACAATGCCGACTTAAGTTCAAGAGGACTGACACTCTAACTTTCTTTGATTTGAACCTCTCCTGTGAGTCCAGTTTTTGATTCCGATGCTTCACTTCAGGTTTACCGTATCCCTTTGACCTTCTTATAGACGATGAAGCACAGAAATTGCATCCGAATTTATTACAAGAGACACAATGCCGACTTAAGTACAAGAGGCCTGACACTCTAACTTTCTATGATTTGAACCTCTCCTGTGAGTTCACTTTTAGATTCCGATGCTTCACTTCAGGTTTGCTGTGTCCCTGGGACCTTCTTATTGACGATGAAACACAGAAATTGCATCTGAATTTAATACATAAGTTACAATGCCGACTTAAGTACAAGAGGACAGACACTCTAACTTTCTATGATTTGAACCTCTCCTGTGAGTCCCGTTTTAGATTCCGATGCATTACTCCAGGTTTACTGTATCCCTTGGACCTTCTTATTGACGATGAAACACAGAAATTGCATCCGAATTTAATACAAAAGGCACAATGCCGACTTAAGTACAAGAAGACTGACACTCTTACTTTCTATGATTTAAACCTCTCCTGTGAGTCCAGTTTTAGATTCCGATGCTTCACTTCAGGTTTACTGTTTCCGTTTGACCTTCTTATCGACGATGAAACACAGAAATTGCATCCGAATATTATACAAAAAGCACAATGACGACTTAAATAGAAGAGGACTGACACTCTAACTTTCTATGATTTGAACCTCTCCTGTGACTCCAGTTTTAGATTTTGATGCTTCACTTCAGATTTACTGTATCGCTTGGACCTTCTTATTGACGATGAAACACAGATATTGCATCTGAATTTAATACAAAAGGCACAATGACGACTTAAGTGCAAGAGGACTGACGCTCTAACTTTCTATGATTTGTACCTCTACTGTGAGTCCAGTTTTAGATTCCGATGCTTCACTTCGGGTTTACTGCATCCCTTGGACCTTCTTATTGACGATGAAACACAGAAATTGCAACCGAATTTAATACAAAAGGCACAATGCCGGCATAAGTATAAGAGGACTGACACTCTAACTCTCTAGGATTTGAACCTCTCCTGTGACTCCAGTTTTACATTTTGATGCTTCACTTCTGGTTGACTGTAACACTTGGACCTTCTTATTGACGATGAAACTCAGAAATTGCATCCGAATTTAATACAAAAGGCACAATGACGACTTAAGTACAATAGGACTGACACACTAACTTTCTATGATTTGAACCTCTGCAGTGAGTCCAGTTGTAGATTCCGACGCTTCACTTCAGGTTTACTGTAACCCTTGGAGCTTCTCATTCATGATGAATTACAGAAATTGTATCCGAATTTAATACAAAAGGCACAATGCCGACTTAAGTACAAGAGGACTGACACTAACTTTCAATGATTTGAACCTCTCCTGTGAGTCCCGTTTTAGATTCCGATGCTTCACTTCAGCTTTACTGTATCCCTTGGACCTTCTTATTGACGATGAAACACAGAAATTGCATCCGAATTCAATACAAAAGGCACAATGCTGGCTTAAGTACAAGAGAATTGACACTCTAACTTTCTATGATTTGAACCCGTCCTGTGAGTCCAGTTTTAGATTCCGATGCTTCACTTCAGGTTTACTGTATCCGTTGGACCTTCTTATCGACGATGAAACACAGAAATTGCATCCGAATTTAATACAAAAAGCACAATGCCGACTTAAGTACAAGAGGACTGACACTCTAACTTTCTATGATTTAAACGTCTCCTGTGACTCCAGTTTTATATTTTCATGGTTCACTTCAGGTTTACTGTATCGCTTGGACCTTCTTATCGACGATGAAACACAGAAATTGCATCCACATTTAATACAAAAGGCACAATGCCGACTTAAGTACAAGAGGACTGACACTCTAACCTTCTATGATTTGAACCTCTGCAGTGAGTCCAGTTTTAGATTCCGATGCTTCACTTTAGGTTTACTGTAACCCTTAGCCCTTCTTATTGACGATGAAACACAGAAATTGCATCCGAATTTAATACAAAAGGCACAAAGCCGACTTAAGTACAAGAGGACTGACACTCTAACTTTCTATGATTTGAAGCCCTCCTGTGAGTCCAGTTTTGGATTCCGATGCTTCACTTCAGGTATACTGTATCCTTTGGACCTACCTATTGATGATGAAACCCATAAATTGCATTCGAAATTAATACAAAAGACACAATGCCAACTTAAGTGCAAGAGGACTGACACTCTAACTTTCTGTGATTTGAACCTCTCCTGAGAGTCCAGTTTTAGTTTCCGATGCTTCACTTCAGGTTTACTGTATCCCTTGGACCTTCTTATTGACGATGAAACACAGAAATTGCATCCAAATTTAATACAAAAGGCACAATGCCGACTTAAGTACAAGAGGACTGACACTCTAACTTTCTATGATTTGTACCTCTCCTGTGAGTCCAGTTTTAGATTCCTATGCTTCACTTCAGGTGTACTGCATCCCTTGAACCTTCTTATTGACGATGAAACACAGAAATTGCATCCGAATTTAATACAAAAGGCACAATGCCGACTTAAGTACAAGATGACTGACACTCTATCTTTCTATTATTTGGACCTCACCTGTGAGTCCAGTTTTAGATTCCGATGCTTCACTTCAGGTTTACTGTTTCCCTTGGACCTTTTTATTGACGATGAAACACAGAAATTGCATCCGAATTTAAAACAAAGGGCACAATGCCGACTTAAGTACAAGAGGACTGACATTCTAACTTTCTATGATTTGAACCTCTCCTGTGAGTCCAGTTTTTGATTTTGATGCATCACTTCAGGTTTACTGTATCGCTTGGACCTTCTTATTGACGATGAAACAAAGAAATTGCATCCGAATTTATTACAAAAGGCACAATGCCGACTTAAGTACAAGAGGACTAACACTCTAACTTTCTATGATTTGAACCTCAGCAGTGAGTCCAGTTTTCGATTCCGATGCTTCACTTCAGGTTTACTGTAACCCTTGGACCTTCTTATTGACGACGAAACACAGAAATTGCATCCGAATTTAATACAAAAGGCACAATGCCGACTTAAGTACAAGAGGACTGACACTCTAACTTTCTATGATTTGAACCCCTCCTGTGAGTCCAGTTTCGGATTCCGATGCTTCACTTCAGGTTTACTGTATCCTTTGGTCCTTCTTATTGTCGATGAAACACAGAAATTGCATCCGAATTTAATACAAAATGCACAATGCCGACTTAAGTACAAGAGGACTGACACTCTAACATTCTATGATTTGAACCTCTCCTGTGAGTCCAGTTTTTGATTCCGATGCTTCACTTCAGGTTTACTGTATCCCTTGGACCTTCTTATTGACGATGGAACACAGAAATTGCATCCGAATTTAATACAAGAGGCACAATGCCGGCTTAAGTACAAGAGGACTGACACTCAAATTTTCTATGATTTGAACCTCTGCACTGAGTCCGGTTTTAGATTACGATGCGTCACATCTGGTTCACTGTAACACTTGGACCTTCTTATTGACGATGAAACAATAAATATAACATCCGAATTTAATACAAAAGGCACAATGCCGACTTAAGTTCAAGAGGACTGACACTCTAACTTTCTTTGATTTGAACCTCTCCTGTGAGTCCAGTTTTTGATTCCGATGCTTCACTTCAGGTTTACCGTATCCCTTTGACCTTCTTATAGACGATGAAGCACAGAAATTGCATCCGAATTTATTACAAGAGACACAATGCCGACTTAAGTACAAGAGGCCTGACACTCTAACTTTCTATGATTTGAACCTCTCCTGTGAGTTCACTTTTAGATTCCGATGCTTCACTTCAGGTTTGCTGTGTCCCTGGGACCTTCTTATTGACGATGAAACACAGAAATTGCATCTGAATTTAATACATAAGTTACAATGCCGACTTAAGTACAAGAGGACAGACACTCTAACTTTCAATGATTTGAACCTCTCCTGTGAGTCCCGTTTTAGATTCCGATGCATTACTCCAGGTTTACTGTATCCCTTGGACCTTCTTATTGACGATGAAACACAGAAATTGCATCCGAATTTAATACAAAAGGCACAATGCCGACTTAAGTACAAGAAGACTGACACTCTTACTTTCTATGATTTAAACCTCTCCTGTGAGTCCAGTTTTAGATTCCGATGCTTCACTTCAGGTTTACTGTATCCGTTTGACCTTCTTATCGACGATGAAACACAGAAATTGCATCCGAATATAATACAAAAAGCACAATGACGACTTAAATAGAAGAGGACTGACACTCTAACTTTCTATGATGTGAACCTCTCCTGTGACTCCAGTTTTAGATTTTGATGCTTCACTTCAGATTTACTGTATCGCTTGGACCTTCTTATTGACGATGAAACACAGATATTGCATCCGTATTTAATACAAAAGGCACAATGACGACTTAAGTGCAAGAGGACTGACACTCTAACTTTCTATGATTTGTACCTCTCCTGTGAGTCCAGTTTTAGATTCCGATGCTTCACTTCAGGTTTACTGCATCCCTTGGACCTTCTTATTGACGATGAAACACAGAAATTGCAACCGAATTTAATACAAAAGGCACAATGCCGGCATAAGTATAAGAGGACTGACACTCTAACTCTCTAGGATTTGAACCTCTTCTGTGACTCCAGTTTTAGATTTTGATGCTTCACTTCTGGTTGACTGTAACACTTGGACCTTCTTATTGACGATGAAACTCAGAAATTGCATCCGAATTTAATACAAAAGG
Organism: Schistocerca piceifrons; assembly: GCF_021461385.2. Taxonomy (NCBI): domain Eukaryota; kingdom Metazoa; phylum Arthropoda; class Insecta; order Orthoptera; family Acrididae; genus Schistocerca; species Schistocerca piceifrons. Next base: position 141,563 of record NW_025727919.1, read on the forward strand.
CACAATGACGACTTAAGTACAATAGGACTGACACACTAACTTTCTATGATTTGAACCTCTGCAGTGAGTCCAGTTGTAGATTCCGATGCTTCACTTCAGGTTTACTGTAACCCTTGGAGCTTCTCATTCATGATGAATTACAGAAATTGTATCCGAATTTAATACAAAAGGCACAATGCCGACTTAAGTACAAGAGGACTGACACTAACTTTCAATGATTTGAACCTCTCCTGTGAGTCCCGTTTTAGATTCCGATGCTTCACTTCAGCTTTACTGTATCCCTTGGACCTTCTTATTGACGATGAAACACAGAAATTGCATCCGAATTCAATACAAAAGGCACAATGCTGGCTTAAGTACAAGAGGATTGACACTCTAACTTTCTATGATTTGAACCCGTCCTGTGAGTCCAGTTTTAGATTCCGATGCTTCACTTCAGGTTTACTGTATCCGTTGGACCTTCTTATCGACGATGAAACACAGAAATTGCATCCGAATTTAATACAAAAAGCACAATGCCGACTTAAGTACAAGAGGACTGACACTCTAACTTTCTATGATTTAAACGTCTCCTGTGACTCCAGTTTTATATTTTCATGGTTCACTTCAGGTTTACTGTATCGCTTGGACCTTCTTATCGACGATGAAACACAGAAATTGCATCCACATTTAATACAAAAGGCACAATGCCGACTTAAGTACAAGAGGACTGACACTCTAACCTTCTATGATTTGAACCTCTGCAGTGAGTCCAGTTTTAGATTCCGATGCTTCACTTCAGGTTTACTGTAACCCTTAGCCCTTCTTATTGACGTTGAAACACAGAAATTGCATCCGAATTTAATACAAAAGGCACAAAGCCGACTTAAGTACAAGAGGACTGACACTCTAACTTTCTATGATTTGAAGGCCTCCTGTGAGTCCAGTTTTGCATTCCGATGCTTAACTTTAGGTTTACTGTAACCCTTGGACCTTCTTATTGACGATGAAACAAAGAAATTGCATCCGAATTTAATACAAAACTCACAATGCCGACTTAAGTACAAGAGGGTTGACACTCTAACTTTCTATGATTTGAACCCCTCCTGTGAGTCCAGTTTTGGATTCCGATGCTTCACTTCAGGTATACTGTATCCTTTGGACCTACCTATTGATGATGAAACCCATAAATTGCATCCGAAATTAATACAAAAGACACAATGCCAACTTAAGTGCAAGAGGACTGACACTCTAACTTTCTGTGATTTGAACCTCTCCTGAGAGTCCAGTTTTAGTTTCCGATGCTTCACTTCAGGTTTACTGTATCCCTTGGACCTTCTTATTGACGATGAAACACAGAAATTGCATCCAAATTTAATACAAAAGGCACAATGCCGACTTAAGTACAAGAGGACTGACACTCTAACTTTCTATGATTTGTACCTCTCCTGTGAGTCCAGTTTTAGATTCCTATGCTTCACTTCAGGTGTACTGCATCCCTTGGACCTTCTTATTGACGATGAAACACAGAAATTGCATCCGAATTTAATACAAAAGGCACAATGCCGACTTAAGTACAAGATGACTGACACTCTATCTTTCTATTATTTGGACCTCACCTGTGAGTCCAGTTTTAGATTCCGATGCTTCACTTCAGGTTTACTGTTTCCCTTGGACCTTCTTATTGACGATGAAACAAAGAAATTGCATCCGAATTTATTACAAAAGGCACAATGCCGACTTAAGTACAAGAGGACTAACACTCTAACTTTCTATGATCTGAACCTCTGCAGTAAGTCCAGTTTTCGATTCCGATGCTTCACTTCAGGTTTACTGTAACCCTTGGACTTTCTTATTGACGACGAAACACAGAAATTGCATCCGAATTTAATACAAAAGGCACAATGCCGACTTAAGTACAAGAGGACTGACACTCTAACTTTCTATGATTTGAACCCCTCCTGTGAGTCCAGTTTCGGATTCCGATGCTTCACTTCAGGTTTACTGTATCCTTTGGTCCTTCTTATTGTCGATGAAACACAGAAATTGCATCCGAATTTAATACAAAATGCACAATGCCGACTTAAGTACAAGAGGACTGACACTCTAACTTTCTATGATTTGAACCTCTCCTGTGAGTCCAGTTTTAGATTCCGATGCTTCACTTCAGGTTTACTGTATCCCTTGGACCTTCTTATTGACGATGGAACACAGAAATTGCATCCGAATTTAATACAAGAGGCACAATGCCGACTTAAGTACAAGAGGACTGACACTCTAACTTTCTATGATTTGAACCTCTGCAGGGAGTCCGGTTTTTCATTTCGATGCGTCACTTCTGGTTCACTGTAACACTTGGGCCTTCTTATTGACGATGAAACAAAGAAATAGCATCTGAATATAATACAAAAGGCACAATGACGATTTAAGTACAAGAGGACTGACACTCTAAATTTCTATGATTTGAACCTCTGCAGTGAGTCCAGTTGTAGATTCCGATGCTTCACTTTAGGTTTACTTTAAGCCTTTGACCCTCTCATTGACGATGAAACACAGAAATTACATCCGAATTTAATACAGTGAGTCCATTTTTAGATTCCGATGCTTTACTTCAGGTTTACTGTAACCCTTGGACCTTCTTATTGACGATGAAACACAGAAATTGCATCCGAATTTAACACAAAAGGCACAATGCCGACTTAAGTGCAAGAGGACTGACACTCTAACTTTCTATGATTTAAACCCCTTCTGTGAGTCCAGTTTTGGTTTCCGATGCTTCACTTCAGGTTTACTGTATCCCTTAGACCTACTTATTGACGATGAAACACAGAAATTGCATCCGAATTTAATACAAAAGGCACAATGCCGACTTAAGTACATGAGGACTGACACTCTAACTTTCTGTGATTTTAACCTCTCCTGTGAGTCCAGTTTTAGATTCCGATGCTTCACTTCAGGTTTACTGTATCCATTGGAACTTCTTATTGACGATGGAACACAGAAATTGCATCCGAATTCAATACAAGAGGCACAATGCCGACTGAAGTACAAGAGGACTGACACTCTAACTTTCTATGATTTGAACCTCTGCAGTGAGTCCGGTTTTTCATTTCGATGCTTCACTTCTGGTTCACTGTAACCCTTGGACCTTCTTATTGACGATGAAAAACAGAAATTGCATCCCAACTTAATACAAAAGGCACAATGCCGACTTAAGTACAAGAGGACTGACACTCTAAATTTCTATGATTTGAACCCCTCCTGTGGGTCCAGTTTTGGATTCCGATGCTTCACTTCAGGTTTACTGTTTCCCTTGGACCTTCTTATTGATGATGAAACACAGAAATTGCATCCGAATTTAATACAAGAGTCACAATGCCGACTTAAGTACAAGAGGACTGACACTCTAACTTTCTATGATTTGAACCTCTGCAGTGAGTCCAGTTTTAGATTCCGATGCTTCACTTTAGGTTTGATGTGTCCCTTGAAGCATCTTATTGACAATGAAACACAGAAATTGCATCTGAATTTAATACATAAGTTACAATGCCGACTTAAGTACAAGAGGACAGACACTCTAACTTTCTATGATTTGAACCTCTCCTGTGAGTCCCGTTTTAGATTCCGATGCATTACTCCAGGTTTACTGTATCCCTTGGACCTTCTTATTGACGATGAAACACAGAAATTGCATCCGAATTTAATACAAAAGGCACAATGCCGACTTAAGTACAAGAGGACTGACACTAACTTTCAATGATTTGAACCTCTCCTGTGAGTCCCGTTTTAGATTCCGATGCTTCACTTCAGCTTTACTGTATCCCTTGGACCTTCTTATTGACGATGAAACACAGAAATTGCATCCGAATTCAATACAAAAGGCACAATGCTGGCTTAAGTACAAGAGAATTGACACTCTAACTTTCTATGATTTGAACCCGTCCTGTGAGTCCAGTTTTAGATTCCGATGCTTCACTTCAGGTTTACTGTATCCGTTGGACCTTCTTATCGACGATGAAACACAGAAATTGCATCCGAATTTAATACAAAAAGCACAATGCCGACTTAAGTACAAGAGGACTGACACTCTAACTTTCTATGATTTAAACGTCTCCTGTGACTCCAGTTTTATATTTTCATGGTTCACTTCAGGTTTACTGTATCGCTTGGACCTTCTTATCGACGATGAAACACAGAAATTGCATCCACATTTAATACAAAAGGCACAATGCCGACTTAAGTACAAGAGGACTGACACTCTAACCTTCTATGATTTGAACCTCTGCAGTGAGTCCAGTTTTAGATTCCGATGCTTCACTTTAGGTTTACTGTAACCCTTAGCCCTTCTTATTGACGATGAAACACAGAAATTGCATCCGAATTTAATACAAAAGGCACAAAGCCGACTTAAGTACAAGAGGACTGACACTCTAACTTTCTATGATTTGAAGCCCTCCTGTGAGTCCAGTTTTGGATTCCGATGCTTCACTTCAGGTATACTGTATCCTTTGGACCTACCTATTGATGATGAAACCCATAAATTGCATCCGAAATTAATACAAAAGACACAATGCCAACTTAAGTGCAAGAGGACTGACACTCTAACTTTCTGTGATTTGAACCTCTCCTGAGAGTCCAGTTTTAGTTTCCGATGCTTCAGTTCAGGTTTACTGTATCCCTTGGACCTTCTTATTGACGATGAAACACAGAAATTGCATCCAAATTTAATACAAAAGGCACAATGCCGACTTAAGTACAAGAGGACTGACACTCTAACTTTCTATGATTTGTACCTCTCCTGTGAGTCCAGTTTTAGATTCCTATGCTTCACTTCAGGTGTACTGCATCCCTTGAACCTTCTTATTGACGATGAAACACAGAAATTGCATCCGAATTTAATACAAAAGGCACAATGCCGACTTAAGTACAAGATGACTGACACTCTATCTTTCTATTATTTGGACCTCACCTGTGAGTCCAGTTTTAGATTCCGATGCTTCACTTCAGGTTTACAGTTTCCCTTGGACCTTTTTATTGACGATGAAACACAGAAATTGCATCCGAATTTAAAACAAAGGGCACAATGCCGACTTAAGTACAAGAGGACTGACATTCTAACTTTCTATGATTTGAACCTCTCCTGTGAGTCCAGTTTTTGATTTTGATGCATCACTTCAGGTTTACTGTATCGCTTGGACCTTCTTATTGACGATGAAACAAAGAAATTGCATCCGAATTTATTACAAAAGGCACAATGCCGACTTAAGTACAAGAGGACTAACACTCTAACTTTCTATGATTTGAACCTCAGCAGTGAGTCCAGTTTTCGATTCCGATGCTTCACTTCAGGTTTACTGTAACCCTTGGACCTTCTTATTGACGACGAAACACAGAAATTGCATCCGAATTTAATACAAAAGGCACAATGCCGACTTAAGTACAAGAGGACTGACACTCTAACTTTCTATGATTTGAACCCCTCCTGTGAGTCCAGTTTCGGATTCCGATGCTTCACTTCAGGTTTACTGTATCCTTTGGTCCTTCTTATTGTCGATGAAACACAGAAATTGCATCCGAATTTAATACAAAATGCACAATGCCGACTTAAGTACAAGAGGACTGACACTCTAACATTCTATGATTTGAACCTCTCCTGTGAGTCCAGTTTTTGATTCCGATGCTTCACTTCAGGTTTACTGTATCCCTTGGACCTTCTTATTGACGATGGAACACAGAAATTGCATCCGAATTTAATACAAGAGGCACAATGCCGGCTTAAGTACAAGAGGACTGACACTCAAACTTTCTATGATTTGAACCTCTGCACTGAGTCCGGTTTTAGATTACGATGCGTCACATCTGGTTCACTGTAACACTTGGACCTTCTTATTGACGATGAAACAATAAATATAACATCCGAATTTAATACAAAAGGCACAATGCCGACTTAAGTTCAAGAGGACTGACACTCTAACTTTCTATGATTTGTACCTCTCCTGTGAGTCCAGTTTTAGATTCCGATGCTTCACTTCAGGTTTACTGCATCCCTTGGACCTTCTTATTGACGATGAAACACAGAAATTGCAACCGAATTTAATACAAAAGGCACAATGCCGGCATAAGTATAAGAGGACTGACACTCTAACTCTCTAGGATTTGAACCTCTTCTGTGACTCCAGTTTTAGATTTTGATGCTTCACTTCTGGTTGACTGTAACACTTGGACCTTCTTATTGACGATGAAACTCAGAAATTGCATCCGAATTTAATACAAAAGGCACAATGACGACTTGAGTACAATAGGACTGACACACTAACTTTCTATGATTTGAACCTCTGCAGTGAGTCCAGTTGTAGATTCCGACGCTTCACTTCAGGTTTACTGTAACCCTTGGAGCTTCTCATTCATGATGAATTACAGAAATTGTATCCGAATTTAATACAAAAGGCACAATGCCGACTTAAGTACAAGAGGACTGACACTAACTTTCAATGATTTGAACCTCTCCTGTGAGTCCCGTTTTAGATTCCGATGCTTCACTTCAGCTTTACTGTATCCCTTGGACCTTCTTATTGACGATGAAACACAGAAATTGCATCCGAATTCAATACAAAAGGCACAATGCTGGCTTAAGTACAAGAGGATTGACACTCTAACTTTCTATGATTTGAACCCGTCCTGTGAGTCCAGTTTTAGATTCCGATGCTTCACTTGAGGTTTACTGTAACCCTTAGCCCTTCTTATTGACGTTGAAACACAGAAATTGCATCCGAATTTAATACAAAAGGCACAAAGCCGACTTAAGTACAAGAGGACTGACACTCTAACTTTCTATGATTTGAAGGCCTCCTGTGAGTCCAGTTTTGCATTCCGATGCTTAACTTTAGGTTTACTGTAACCCTTGGACCTTCTTATTGACGATGAAACAAAGAAATTGCATCCGAATTTAATACAAAACTCACAATGCCGACTTAAGTACAAGAGGGTTGACACTCTAACTTTCTATGATTTGAACCCCTCCTGTGAGTCCAGTTTTGGATTCCGATGCTTCACTTCAGGTATACTGTATCCTTTGGACCTACCTATTGATGATGAAACCCATAAATTGCATCCGAAATTAATACAAAAGACACAATGCCAACTTAAGTGCAAGAGGACTGACACTCTAACTTTCTGTGATTTGAACCTCTCCTGAGAGTCCAGTTTTAGTTTCCGATGCTTCACTTCAGGTTTACTGTATCCCTTGGACCTTCTTATTGACGATGAAACACAGAAATTGCATCCGAATTTAATACAAAAGGCACAATGCCGACTTAAGTACAAGATGACTGACACTCTATCTTTCTGTTATTTGGACCTCACCTGTGAGTCCAGTTTTAGATTCCGATGCTTCACTTCAGGTTTACTGTTTCCCTTGGACCTTCTTATTGACGATGAAACAAAGAAATTGCATCCGAATTTATTACAAAAGGCACAATGCCGACTTAAGTACAAGAGGACTAACACTCTAACTTTCTATGATCTGAACCTCTGCAGTAAGTCCAGTTTTCGATTCCGATGCTTCACTTCAGGTTTACTGTAACCCTTGGACCTTCTTATTGACGACGAAACACAGAAATTGCATCCGAATTTAATACAAAAGGCACAATGCCGACTTAAGTACAAGAGGACTGACACTCTAACTTTCTATGATTTGAACCCCTCCTGTGAGTCCAGTTTCGGATTCCGATGCTTCACTTCAGGTTTACTGTATCCTTTGGTCCTTCTTGTTGTCGATGAAACACAGAAATTGCATCCGAATTTAATACAAAATGCACAATGCCGACTTAAGTACAAGAGGACTGACACTCTAACTTTCTATGATTTGAACCTCTCCTGTGAGTCCAGTTTTAGATTCCGATGCTTCACTTCAGGTTTACTGTATCCCTTGGACCTTCTTATTGACGATGGAACACAGAAATTGCATCCGAATTTAATACAAGAGGCACAATGCCGACTTAAGTACAAGAGGACTGACACTCTAACTTACTATGATTTGAACCTCTGCAGTGAGTCCGGTTTTTCATTTCGATGCGTCACTTCTGGTTCACTGTAACACTTGGGCCCTCTTATTGACGATGAAACAAAGAAATAGCATCTGAATATAATACAAAAGGCACAATGACGATTTAAGTACAAGAGGACTGACACTCTAAATTTCTATGATTTGAACCTCTGCAGTGAGTCCAGTTGTAGATTCCGATGCTTCACTTTAGGTTTACTTTAAGCCTTTGACCCTCTCATTGACGATGAAACACAGAAATTACATCCGAATTTAATACAGTGAGTCCATTTTTAGATTCCGATGCTTTACTTCAGGTTTACTGTAACCCTTGGACCTTCTTATTGACGATGAAACACAGAAATTGCATCCGAATTTAACACAAAAGGCACAATGCCGACTTAAGTGCAAGAGGACTGACACTCTAACTTTCTATGATTTAAACCCCTTCTGTGAGTCCAGTTTTGGTTTCCGATGCTTCACTTCAGGTTTACTGTATCCCTTAGACCTACTTATTGACGATGAAACACAGAAATTGCATCCGAATTTAATACAAAAGGCACAATGCCGACTTAAGTACATGAGGACTGACACTCTAACTTTCTGTGATTTTAACCTCTCCTGTGAGTCCAGTTTTAGATTCCGATGCTTCACTTCAGGTTTACTGTATCCATTGGAACTTCTTATTGACGATGGAACACAGAAATTGCATCCGAATTCAATACAAGAGGCACAATGCCGACTGAAGTACAAGAGGACTGACACTCTAACTTTCTATGATTTGAACCTCTGCAGTGAGTCCGGTTTTTCATTTCGATGCTTCACTTCTGGTTCACTGTAACCCTTGGACCTTCTTATTGACGATGAAAAACAGAAATTGCATCCCAACTTAATACAAAAGGCACAATGCCGACTTAAGTACAAGAGGACTGACACTCTAAATTTCTATGATTTGAACCCCTCCTGTGGGTCCAGTTTTGGATTCCGATGCTTCACTTCAGGTTTACTGTTTCCCTTGGACCTTCTTATTGATGATGAAACACAGAAATTGCATCCGAATTTAATACAAGAGTCACAATGCCGACTTAAGTACAAGAGGACTGACACTCTAACTTTCTATGATTTGAACCTCTGCAGTGAGTCCAGTTTTAGATTCCGATGCTTCACTTTAGGTTTGATGTGTCCCTTGAAGCATCTTATTGACAATGAAACACAGAAATTGCATCTGAATTTAATACATAAGTTACAATGCCGACTTAAGTACAAGCGGACAGACACTCTAACTTTCTATGATTTGAACCTCTCCTGTGACTCCAGTTTTAGATTTTGATGGTTCACCTCAGGTTTACTGTATCGCTTGGACCTTCTTATTGACGATGAAACACAGAAATTGCATCCGAATTTAATCCAAAAGGCACAATGCCGACTTAAGTACAAGGGGACTGACACTCTAACTCTCTATGATTTGAACCTCTCCTGTGAGTCCTGTTTTAGATTCCGATGCTTCACTTCAGGTTTACTGTATCCCTTGGACTTTCTTATTGACAATGAAACAAAGAAATTGCATCCAAATTTACTACAAAAGGCACAATGCCGACTTAAGTACAAGAGGACTGACACTCTAACCCCACCTGTGACTCCAGTTTTAGATTCCGATGCTTCACTTCAGGTTTACTGTATCCCTTGGACCTTGTTACTGACGATGAAACACAGAAATTGCAACCGAATTTAATACAAAAGGCACAATGCCGGCATAAGTATAAGAGGACTGACACTCTAACCCTCTAAGATTTGAACCACTCCTGTGAGTCCAGTTTTAGATTCCGATGCTTCACTTCAGGTTTACTGTATCCCTTGGACCTTCTTATTGACGAAGAAACACAGAAATTGCATCCGAATATAATACAAATGGCACAATGCCGACATAAGTACAAGAGGACTGACACTCTAGCATTCTATGATTTGAACCTCTCCTGAGAGTCCAGTTTTAGATTCCGATGCTTCACTTCTGGTTTACTGTATCCCTTGGACCTTATTATTGACGATGATACACAGAAATTGCATCGGAATTTAATACAAAAGGCACAATGCCGACTTAAGTACAACAGGACTAACACTAACTTTCTATGACTTGAACCTCTTCTGTGAGTCCCGTTTTAGATTCCGATACTTGACTCCAGGTTTACTGTATCCCTTGGACCTTCTTATTGACGATGAAGCACAGAAATTGCATCCTAATTTAATACAAAAGACACAATGCCAACTTAAGTACAAGAGGACTGACACTCTAACTTCCTATGATTTGAACGTCTCCAGCGAGTGCAGTTTTAGATTCCGATGCTTCACTTCAGGTTTACTGTATCGCTTGGACCTTCTTATTGACGATGAGACACAGAAAATGCATCCGAATTTAATACAAGAGGCACATTACCGACGTAAGTACTAGAGGACTGACACTCCATCTTTCTATGATTTGAACCTCACCTGTGAGTCAGTTTTAGATTTTGATGCTTCACTTCAGGTTTACTGTATCGCTTGGACCTTCTTATTTACGATGAAACACAGAAATTGCATCCGAATTTAATACAAAAGGCACAATGCCGACTTAAGTACAAGAGGACTGACACTAACTTTCTATGATTGGATCCTCCCCTGTGAGTCCCGTATTAGATTCCGATGCTTCACTTCAGGTTTACTGTATCCCTTGGACCTTCTTATTGACGATGAAGCACAGAAATTGCATCCGAATTCAATACAAAAGGCACAATGCCGACTTAAGTAAAAGAGGACTGACACTCTAACTTTCGATGATTTGAACTTCTGCAGTGAGTCCGGTTTTTCATTTCGATGCTTCACTTCTGGTACACTGTAACCCTTGGACCTTCTTATTGACGATGAAAAACAGAAATTGCATCTGAATTTAATACAAAAGGCACAATGCCGACTTATGTGCAAGAGGACTGACACTCTACCTTTCTATGATTTGAACCTCTGCAGTGAGTCCAGTTTTAGATTCCGATGCTTCACTTCAGGTTTACTGTAACCCTTGGACCATCTTTTTGACGATGAAACACAGAAATTGCATCCGAATTTAATACAAAAGGCACAAGGCCGACTTAAGTACAAGGGGACTGACACTCTAACATTCTATGATTTGAACCTCTGCAGTTAGTCCAGTTTTAGATTCCGATGCTTCACTTCAGGTTTACTGTATCCCGTGGACTTTCTTATTGACAATGAAACAAAGAAATTGCATCCAAATTTACTACAAAAGGCACAATGCCGACTTAAGTACAAGAGGACTGACACTCTAACCCCTCCTGTGACTCCAGTTTTAGATTCCGATGCTTCACCTCAGGTTTACTGTAACCCTTGGACCATCTTTTTGACGATGAAAAACAGAAATTGCATCCAAATTTAATACAAAAGGCACAATGCCGACTTAAGTACAAGAGGACTGACACTCTAACTTTCTATGATTTGTACCTCTCGTGTGAGTCCAGTTTTAGATTCCTATGCTTCACTTCAGGTGTACTGCATCCCTTGAACCTTCTTATTGACGATGAAACACAGAAATTGCATCCGAATTTAATACAAAAGGCACAATGCCGACTTAAGTACAAGATGACTGACACTCTATCTTTCTATTATTTGGACCTCACCTGTGAGTCCAGTTTTAGATTCCGATGCTTCACTTCAGGTTTACTGTTTCCCTTGGACCTTCTTATTGACGATGAAACACAGAAATTGCATCCGAATTTAAAACAAAGGGCACAATGCCGACTTAAGTACAAGAGGACTGACATTCTAACTTTCTATGATTTGAACCTCTCCTGTGAGTCCAGTTTTTGATTTTGATGCATCACTTCAGGTTTACTGTATCGCTTGGACCTTCTTATTGACGATGAAACAAAGAAATTGCATCCGAATTTATTACAAAAGGCACAATGCCGACTTAAGTACAAGAGGACTAACACTCTAACTTTCTATGATTTGAACCTCTGCAGTGAGTCCAGTTTTCGATTCCGATGCTTCACTTCAGGTTTACTGTAACTCTTGGACCTTCTTATTGTCGATGAAACACAGAAATTGCATACGAATTTAATACAAAATGCACAATGCCGACTTAAGTACAAGAGGACTGACACTCTAACATTCTATGATTTGAACCTCTCCTGTGAGTCCAGTTTTTGATTCCGATGCTTCACTTCAGGTTTACTGTATCCCTTGGACATTCTTATTGACGATGGAACACAGAAATTGCATCCGAATTTAATACAAGAGGCACAATGCCGGCTTAAGTACAAGAGGACTGACACTCAAACTTTCTATGATTTGAACCTCTGCACTGAGTCCGGTTTCAGATTACGATGCGTCACATCTGGTTCACTGTAACACTTGGACCTTCTTATTGACGATGAAACAATAAATATAACATCCGAATTTAATACAAAAGGCACAATGCCGCCTTAAGTACAAGAGGACTGACACTCTAACTTTCTATGATTTGAACCTCTCCTGTGAGTCCAGTTTTTGATTCCGATGCTTCACTTCAGGTTTACCGTATCCCTTAGACCTTCTTATTGACGATGAAACACAGAAATTGCATCCGAATTTATTACAAGAGACACAATGCCGACTTAAGTACAAGAGGCCTGACACTCTAACTTTCTATGATTTGAACCTCTCCTGTGAGTTCACTTTTAGATTCCGATGCTTCACTTCAGGTTTGCTGTGTCCCTGGGACCTTCTTATTGACGATGAAACACAGAAATTGCATCTGAATTTAATACATGAGTTACAATGCCGACTTAAGTACAAGAGGACAGACACTCTAACTTTCTATGATTTGAACCTCTCCTGTGAGTCCCGTTTTAGATTCCGATGCATTACTCCAGGTTTACTGTATCCCTTATACCTTCTTATTGACGATGAAACACAGAAATTGCATCCGAATTTAATACAAAAGGCACAATGCCGACTTAAGTACAAGAGGACTGACACTCTTACTTTCTATGATTTAAACCTCTCCTGTGAGTCCAGTTTTAGATTCCGATGCTTCACTTCAGGTTTACTGTATCCGTTTGACCTTCTTATCGACGATGAAACACAGAAATTGCATCCGAATATAATACAAAAAACACAATGACGACTTAAATAGAAGAGGACAGACACTCTAAGTTTCTATGATGTGAACCTCTCCTGTGACTCCAGTTTTAGATTTTGATGCTTCACTTCAGATTTACTGTATCGCTTGGACCTTCTTATTGACGATGAAACACAGATATTGCATCCGTATTTAATACAAAAGGCACAATGACGACTTAAGTGCAAGAGAACTGACACTCTAACTTTCTATGATTTGTACCTCTCCTGTGAGTCCAGTTTTAGATTCCGATGCTTCACTTCAGGTTTACTGCATCCCTTGGACCTTCTTATTGACGATGAAACACAGAAATTGCATCCGAATTCAATACAAAAGGCACAATGCTGGCTTAAGTACAAGAGGATTGACACTCTAACTTTCTATGATTTGAACCCGTCCTGTGAGTCCAGTTTTAGATTCCGATGCTTCACTTCAGGTTTACTGTATCCGTTGGACCTTCTTATCGACGGTGAAACACAGAAATTGCATCCGAATTTAATACAAAAAGCACAATGCCGACTTAAGTACAAGAGGACTGACACTTTAACTTTCTATGATTTAAACGTCTCCTGTGACTCCAGTTTTATATTTTCATGGTTCACTTCAGGTTTACTGTATCGCTTGGACCTTCTTATAGACGATGAAACACAGAAATTGCATCCACATTTAATACAAAAGGCACAATGCCGACTTAAGTACAAGAGGACTGACACTCTAACCTTCTATGATTTGAACCTCTGCAGTGAGTCCAGTTTTAGATTCCGATGCTTCACTTCAGGTTTACTGTAGCCCTTAGCAATTCTTATTGACGATGAAACACAGAAATTGCATCCGAATTTAATACAAAAGGCACAAAGCCGACTTAAGTACAAGAGGACTGACACTCTAACTTTCTATGATTTGAAGCCCTCCTGTGAGTCCAGTTTTGCATTCCGATGCTTCACTTTAGGTTTACTGTAACCCTTGGACCTTCTTATTGACGATGAAACAAAGAAATTGCATCCGAATTTAATACAAAACCCACAATGCCGACTTAAGTACAAGAGGGTTGACACTCTAACTTTCTATGATTTGAACCCCTCCTGTGAGTCCAGTTTTGGATTCCGATGCTTCACTTCAGGTATACTGTATCCATTGGACCTACCTATTGATGATGAAACCCATAAATTGCATCCGAAATTAATACAAAAGACACAATGCCAACTTAAGTGCAAGAGGACTGACACTCTAACTTTCTGTGATTTGAACCTCTCCTGAGAGTCCAGTTTTAGTTTCCGATGCTTCACTTCAGGTTTACTGTATCCCTTGGACCTTCTTATTGACGATGAAACACAGAAATTGCATCCAAATTTAATACAAAAGGCACAATGCCGACTTAAGTACAAGAGGACTGACACTCTAACTTTCTATGATTTGTACCTCTCCTGTGAGTCCAGTTTTAGATTCCTATGCTTCACTTCAGGTGTACTGCATCCCTTGGACCTTCTTATTGACGATGAAACACAGAAATTGCATCCGAATTTAATACAAAAGGCACAATGCCGACTTAAGTACAAGATGACTGACACTCTATCTTTCTATTATTTGGACCTCACCTGTGAGTCCAGTTTTAGATTCCGATGCTTCACTTCAGGTTTACTGTTTCCCTTGGACTTTCTTATTGACGATGAAACACAGAAATTGCTTCCGAATTTAAAACAAAGGGCACAATGCCGACTTAAGTACAAGAGGACTGACATTCTAACTTTCTATGATTTGAACCTCTCCTGTGAGTCCAGTTTTAGATTTTGATGCATCACTTCAGGTTTACTGTATCGCTTGGACCTTCTTATTGACGATGAAACAAAGAAATTGCATCCGAATTTATTACAAAAGGCACAATGCCGACATAAGTACAAGAGGACTAACACTCTAACTTTCTATGATTTGAACCTCTGCAGTAAGTCCAGTTTTCGATTCCGATGCTTCACTTCAGGTTTACTGCAACCCTTGGACCTTCTTATTGACGACGAAAGACAGAAATTGCATCCGAATTTAATACAAAAGGCACAATGCCGACTTAAGTACAAGAGGACTGACACTCTAACTTTCTATGATTTGAACCCCTCCTGTGAGTCCAGTTTCGGATTCCGATGCTTCACTTCAGGTTTACTGTATCCTTTGGTCCTTCTTATTGTCGATGAAACACAGAAATTGCATCCGAATTTAATACAAAATGCACAATGCCGACTTAAGTACAAGAGGACTGACACTCTAACTTTCTATGATTTGAACCTCTCCTGTGAGTCCAGTTTTAGATTCCGATGCTTCACTTCAGGTTTACTGTATCCCTTGGACCTTCTTATTGACGATGGAACACAGAAATTGCATCCGAATTTAATACAAGAGGCACAATGCCGACTTAAGTACAAGAGGACTGACACTCTAACTTTCTATGATTTGAACCTCTGCAGTGAGTCCGGTTTTTCATTTCGATGCGTCACTTCTGGTTCACTGTAACACTTGGGCCTTCTTATTGACGATGAAACAAAGAAATAGCATCTGAATATAATACAAAAGGCACAATGACGATTTAAGTACAAGAGGACTGACACTCTAAATTTCTATGATTTGAACCTCTGCAGTGAGTCCAGTTGTAGATTCCGATGCTTCACTTTAGGTTTACTTTAAGCCTTTGACCCTCTCATTGACGATGAAACACAGAAATTACAACCGAATTTAATACAGTGAGTCCATTTTTAGATTCCGATGCTTTACTTCAGGTTTACTGTAACCCTTGGACCTTCTTATTGACGATGAAACACAGAAATTGCATCCGAATTTAACACAAAAGGCACAATGCCGACTTAAGTGCAAGAGGACTGACACTCTAACTTTCTATGATTTAAACCCCTTCTGTGAGTCCAGTTTTGGTTTCCGATGCTTCACTTCAGGTTTACTGTATCCCTTAGACCTACTTATTGACGATGAAACACAGAAATTGCATCCGAATTTAATACAAAAGGCACAATGCCGACTTAAGTACATGAGGACTGACACTCTAACTTTCTGTGATTTTAACCTCTCCTGTGAGTCCAGTTTTAGATTCCGATGCTTCACTTCAGGTTTACTGTATCCATTGGAACTTCTTATTGACGATGGAACACAGAAATTGCATCCGAATTCAATACAAGAGGCACAATGCCGACTGAAGTACAAGAGGACTGACACTCTAACTTTCTATGATTTGAACCTCTGCAGTGAGTCCGGTTTTTCATTTCGATGCTTCACTTCTGGTTCACTGTAACCCTTGGACCTTCTTATTGACGATGAAAAACAGAAATTGCATCCCAACTTAATACAAAAGGCACAATGCCGACTTAAGTACAAGAGGACTGACACTCTAAATTTCTATGATTTGAACCCCTCCTGTGGGTCCAGTTTTGGATTCCGATGCTTCACTTCAGGTTTACTGTTTCCCTTGGACCTTCTTATTGATGATGAAACACAGAAATTGCATCCGAATTTAATACAAGAGTCACAATGCCGACTTAAGTACAAGAGGACTGACACTCTAACTTTCTATGATTTGAACCTCTGCAGTGAGTCCAGTTTTAGATTCCGATGCTTCACTTTAGGTTTGATGTGTCCCTTGAAGCATCTTATTGACAATGAAACACAGAAATTGCATCTGAATTTAATACATAAGTTACAATGCCGACTTAAGTACAAGCGGACAGACACTCTAACTTTCTATGATTTGAACCTCTCCTGTGACTCCAGTTTTAGATTTTGATGGTTCACCTCAGGTTTACTGTATCGCTTGGACCTTCTTATTGACGATGAAACACAGAAATTGCATCCGAATTTAATCCAAAAGGCACAATGCCGACTTAAGTACAAGGGGACTGACACTCTAACTCTCTATGATTTGAACCTCTCCTGTGAGTCCTGTTTTAGATTCCGATGCTTCACTTCAGGTTTACTGTATCCCTTGGACTTTCTTATTGACAATGAAACAAAGAAATTGCATCCAAATTTACTACAAAAGGCACAATGCCGACTTAAGTACAAGAGGACTGACACTCTAACCCCTCCTGTGAATCCAGTTTTAGATTCCGATGCTTCACTTCAGGTTTACTGGATCCCTTGGACCTTGTTATTGACGATGAAACACAGAAATTGCAACCGAATTTAATACAAAAGGCACAATGCCGGCATAAGTATAAGAGGACTGACACTCTAACCCTCTAAGATTTGAACCACTCCTGTGAGTCCAGTTTTAGATTCCGATGCTTCACTTCAGGTTTACTGTATCCCTTGGACCTTCTTATTGACGAAGAAACACAGAAATTGCATCCGAATATAATACAAATTGCACAATGCCGACATAAGTACAAGAGGACTGACACTCTAGCATTCTATGATTTGAACCTCTCCTGAGAGTCCAGTTTTAGATTCCGATGCTTCACTTCTGGTTTACTGTATCCCTTGGACCTTATTATTGACGATGATACACAGAAATTGCATCGGAATTTAATACAAAAGGCACAATGCCGACTTAAGTACAACAGGACTAACACTAACTTTCTATGACTTGAACCTCTTCTGTGAGTCCCGTTTTAGATTCCGATACTTGACTCCAGGTTTACTGTATCCCTTGGACCTTCTTATTGACGATGAAGCACAGAAATTGCATCCGAATTTAATACAAAAGACACAATGCCAACTTAAGTACAAGAGGACTGACACTCTAACTTCCTATGATTTGAACGTCTCCAGCGAGTGCAGTTTTAGATTCCGATGCTTCACTTCAGGATTACTGTATCGCTTGGACCTTCTTATTGACGATGAGACACAGAAAATGCATCCGAATTTAATACAAGAGGCACATTACCGACGTAAGTACTAGAGGACTGACACTCAATCTTTCTATGATTTGAACCTCACCTGTGAGTCAGTTTTAGATTTTGATGCTTCACTTCAGGTTTACTGTATCGCTTGGACCTTCTTATTTACGATGAAACACAGAAATTGCATCCGAATTTAATACAACAGGCACAATGCCGACTTAAGTACAAGAGGACTGACACTCTAAATTTCTATGATTTGAACCCCTCCTGTGGGTCCAGTTTTGGATTCCGATGCTTCACTTCAGGTTTACTGTTTCCCTTGGACCTTCTTATTGATGATGAAACACAGAAATTGCATCCGAATTTAATACAAGAGTCACAATGCCGACTTAAGTACAAGAGGACTGACACTCTAACTTTCTATGATTTGAACCTCTGCAGTGAGTCCAGTTTTAGATTCCGATGCTTCACTTTAGGTTTGATGTGTCCCTTGAAGCATCTTATTGACAATGAAACACAGAAAATGCATCCGAATTTAATACAAGAGGCACATTACCGACGTAAGTACTAGAGGACTGACACTCAATCTTTCTATGATTTGAACCTCACCTGTGAGTCAGTTTTAGATTTTGATGCTTCACTTCAGGTTTACTGTATCGCTTGGACCTTCTTATTTACGATGAAACACAGAAATTGCATCCGAATTTAATACAACAGGCACAATGCCGACTTAAGTACAAGAGGACTGACACTCTAAATTTCTATGATTTGAACCCCTCCTGTGGGTCCAGTTTTGGATTCCGATGCTTCACTTCAGGATTACTGTATCGCTTGGACCTTCTTATTGACGATGAGACACAGAAAATGCATCCGAATTTAATACAAGAGGCACATTACCGACGTAAGTACTAGAGGACTGACACTCAATCTTTCTATGATTTGAACCTCACCTGTGAGTCAGTTTTAGATTTTGATGCTTCACTTCAGGTTTACTGTATCGCTTGGACCTTCTTATTTACGATGAAACACAGAAATTGCATCTGAATTTAATACATAAGTTACAATGCCGACTTAAGTACAAGCGGACAGACACTCTAACTTTCTATGATTTGAACCTCTCCTGTGACTCCAGTTTTAGATTTTGATGGTTCACCTCAGGTTTACTGTATCCCTTGGACCTTCTTATTGACGAAGAAGCACAGAAATTGCATCCGAATTCAATACAAAAGGCACAATGCCGACTTAAGTAAAAGAGGACTGACACTCTAACTTTCGATGATTTGAACTTCTGCAGTGAGTCCGGTTTTTCATTTCGATGCTTCACTTCTGGTACACTGTAACCCTTGGACCTTCTTATTGACGATGAGAAACAGAAATTGCATCTGAATTTAATACAAAAGGCACAATGCCGACTTATGTGCAAGAGGACTGACACTCTACCTTTCTATGATTTGAACCTCTGCAGTGAGTCCAGTTTTAGATTCCGATGCTTCACTTCAGGTTTACTGTAACCCTTGGACCATCTTTTTGACGATGAAACACAGAAATTGTATCCGAATTTAATACAAAAGGCACAAGGCCGACTTAAGTACAAGGGGACTGACACTCTAACTTTCTATGATTTGAACCTCTGCAGTGAGTCCAGTTTTAGATTCCGATGCTTCACTTCAGGTTTACTGTATCCCGTGGACTTTCTTATTGACAATGAAACAAAGAAATTGCATCCAAATTTACTACAAAAGGCACAATGCCGACTTAAGTACAAGAGGACTGACACTCTAACCCCTCCTGTGACTCCAGTTTTAGATTCCGATGCTTCACTTCAGGTTTACTGTATCCCTTGGACCTTGTTATTGACGATGAAACACAGAAATTGCAACCGAATTTAATACAAAAGGCACAATGCCGGCATAAGTATAAGAGGACTGACACTCTAACCCTCTAAGATTTGAACCACCCCTGTGAGTCCAGTTTTAGATTCCGATGCTTCACTTCAGGTTTACTGTATCCCTTGGACCTTCTTATTGACGAAGAAACACAGAAATTGCATCCGAATATAATACAAAAGGCACAATGCCGACTTAAGTACAAGAGGACTGACACTCTAGCATTCTATGATTTGAACCTCTCCTGAGAGTCCAGTTTTAGATTCCGATGCTTCACTTCAGGTTTACTGTATCCCTTGGACCTTATTATTGACGATGATACACAGAAATTGCATCGGAATTTAATACAAAAGGCACAATGCCGACTTAAGTACAACAGGACTGACACTAACTTTCTATGATTTGAACCTCTTCTGTGAGTCCCGTTTTAGATTCCGATACTTGACTCCAGGTTTACTGTATCCCTTGGACCTTCTTATTGACGATGAAGCACAGAAATTGCATCCGAATTTAATACAAAAGACACAATGCCAACTTAAGTACAAGAGGACTGACACTCTAACTTCCTATGAATTGAACGTCTCTAGCGAGTGCAGTTTTAGATTCCGATGCTTCACTTCAGGTTTACTGTATCGCTTGGACCTTCTTATTGACGATGAAACACAGAAAATGCATCCGAATTTAATACAAGAGGCACATTACCGACGTAAATACTAGAGGACTGACACTCAAACTTTCTATGATTTGAACCTCACCTGTGAGTCAGTTTTAGATTTTGATGCTTCACTTCAGGTTTACTGTATCGCTTGGACCTTCTTATTTACGATGAAACACAGAAATTGCATCCGAATTTAATACAAAAGGCACAATGCCGACTTAAGTACAAGAGGACTGACACTAACTTTCTATGATTGGAACCTCTCCTGTGAGTCCCGTATTAGATTCCGATGCTTCACTTCAGGTTTACTGTATCCCTTGGACCTTCTTATTGACGATGAAGCACAGAAATTGCATCCGAATTCAATACAAAAGGCACAATGCCGACTTAAGTAAAAGAGGACTGACACTCTAACTTCCTATGGTTTGAACGTCTCCAGCGAGTGCAGTTTTAGTTTCCGATGCTTCACTTCAGGTTTACTGTATCCCTTGGACCTTCTTATTGACGATGAAACACAGAAATTGAATCCAAATTTAATACAAAAGGCACAATGCCGAATTAAGTACAAGAGGACTGACACTCTAACTTTCTATGATTTGTACCTCTCCTGTGAGTCCAGTTTTAGATTCCTAGCTTCACTTCAGGTGTACTGTATCCCTTGGACCTTCTTATTGACGATGAAACACAGAAATTGCATCCGAATTTAATACAAAAGGCACAATGCCGACTTAAGTACAAGATGACTGACACTCTATCTTTCTATTATTTGGACCTCACCTGTGAGTCCAGTTTTAGATTCCGATGCTTCACTTCAGGTTTACTGTTTCCCTTGGACCTTCTTATTGACGTTGAAACACAGAAATTGCATCCGAATTTAAAACAAAAGGCACAATGCCGACTTAAGAACAAGAGGACTGACATTCTAACTTTCTATGATTTGAACCTCTCCTGTGAGTCCAGTTTTAGATTTTGATGCATCACTTCAGGTTTACTGTATCGCTTGGACCTTCTTATTGACGATGAAACAAAGAAATTGCATCCGAATTTATTACAAAAGGCACAATGCCGACTTAAGTACAAGAGGACTAACACTCTAAATTTCTATGATTTGAACCTCTGCAGTGAGTCCAGTTTTCGATTCCGATGCTTCACTTCAGGTTTACTGTAACCCTTGGACCTTCTTATTGACGACGAAACACAGAAATTGCATCCGAATTTAATACAAAAGGCACAATGCCGACTTAAGTACAAGAGGACTGACACTCTAAATTTCTATGATTTGAACCTCTGCAGTGAGTCCAGTTGTAGATTCCGATGCTTCACTTTAGGTTTACTTTAAGCCTTGGACCCTCTCATTGACGATGAAACACAGAAATTACATCCGAATTTAATACAGTGAGTCCATTTTTAGATTCCGATGCTTTACTTCAGGTTTACTGTAACCCTTGGACCTTCTTATTGACGATGAAACACAGAAATTGCATCAGAATTTAACACAAAAGGCACAATGCCGACTTAAGTGCAAGAGGTCTGACACTCTAACTTTCTATGATTTAAACCCCTCCTGTGAGTCCAGTTTTGGTTTCCGATGCTTCACTTCAGGTTTACTGTATCCCTTAGACCTACTTATTGACGATGAAACACAGAAATTGCATCCGAATTTAATACAAAAGGCACAATGCCGACTTAAGTACATGAGGACTGACACTCTAACTTTCTGTGTTTTTAACCTCTCCTGTGAGTCCAGTTTTAGATTCCGATGCTTCACTTCAGCTTTACTGTATCCATTGGAACTTCTTATTGACGATGGAACACAGAAATTGCATCCGAATTCAATACAAGAGGCACAATGCCGACTGAAGTACAAGAGGACTGTCACTCTAACTTTCTATGATTTGAACCTCTGCAGTGAGTCCGGTTTTTCATTTCGATGCTTCACTTCTGGTTCACTGTAACCCTTGGACCTTCTTATTGACGATGAAAAACAGAAATTGCATCCCAACTTAATACAAAAGGCACAATGCCGACTTAAGTACAAGATGACTGACACTCTAAATCTCTATGTTTTGAACCCCTCCTGTGGGTCCAGTTTTGGATTCCGATGCTTCACTTCAGGTTTACTGTTTCCCTTGGACCTTCTTATTGATGATGAAACACAGAAATTACATCCGAATTTAATACAAGAGTTACAAGCCGACTTAAGTACGAGAGGACTGACACTCTAACTTTCTATGATTTGAACCTCTGCAGTGAGTCCAGTTGTAGATTCCGATGCTTCACTTTAGGTTTGATGTGTCCCTTGAAGCATCTTATTGACAATGAAACACAGAAATTGCATCTGAATTTAATACATAAGTTACAATGCCGACTTAAGTACAAGCGGACAGACACTCTAACTTTCTATGATTTGAACCTCTCCTGTGACTCCAGCTTTAGATTTTGATGGTTCACCTCAGGTTTACTGTATCGCTTGGACCTTCTTATTGACGATGAAACACAGAAATTGCATCCGAATTTAATACAAAAGGCACAATGCCGACTTAAGTACAATAGGACTGACACTCTAACTTTCTATTATTTGAACCTCTCCTGTGAGTCCAGTTTTAGATTCAGATGCTTCACTTCATTTTTACTGTATCCGTTGGAACTTCTTATCGACGATGAAACACAGAAATTGCATCCGAATTTAATCCAAAAGGCACAATGCCGACTTAAGTACAAGAGGACTGACACTCTAACCCCTCCTGTGACTCCAGTTTTAGATTCCGATGCTTCACTTCAGGTTTACTGTATCCCTTGGACCTTGTTATTGACGATGAAACACAGAAATTGCAACCGAGTTTAATACAAAAAGCACAATGCCGGCATAAGTATAAGAGGACTGACACTCTAACCCTCTAAGATTTGAACCACTCCTGTGAGTCCAGTTTTAGATTCCGATGCTTCACTTCAGGTTTACTGTATCACTTGGACCTTCTTATTGACGAAGAAACACAGAAATTGCATCCGAATATAATACAAAAGGCACAATGCCGACTTAAGTACAAGAGGACTGACACTCTAGCATTCTATGATTTGAACCTCTCCTGAGAGTCCAGTTTTAGATTCCGATGCTTCACTTCAGGTTTACTGTATCCCTTGGACCTTATTATTGACGATGATACACAGAAATTGCATCGGAATTTAATACAAAAGGCACAATGCCGACTTAAGTACAACAGGACTGACACTAACTTTCTATGAATTGAACCTCTTCTGTGAGTCCCGTTTTAGATTCCGATACTAGACTCCAGGTTTACTGTATCCCTTGGACCTTCTTATTGACGATGAAGCACAGAAATTGCATCCGAATTTAATACAAAAGACACAATGCCAACTTAAGTACAAGAGGACTGACACTCTAACTTCCTATGATTTGAACGTCTCCAGCGAGTGCAGTTTTAGATTCCGATGCTTCACTTCAGGTTTACTGTATCGCTTGGACCTTCTTATTGACGATGAAACACAGAAAATGCATCCGAATTTGATACAAGAGGCACATTACCGACGTAAGTACTAGAGGACTGACACTCAAACTTTCTATGATTTGAACCTCACCTGTGAGTCAGTTTTAGATTTTGATGCTTCACTTCAGGTTTACTGTATCGCTTGGACCTTCTTATTTACGATGAAACACAGAAATTGCATCCGAATTTAATACAAAAGGCACAATGCCGACTTAAGTACAAGAGGACTGACACTAACTTTCTATGATTGGAACCTCTCCTGTGAGTCCCGTATTAGATTCCGATGCTTCACTTCAGGTTTACTGTATCCCTTGGACCTTCTTATTGACGATGAAGCACAGAAATTGCATCCGAATTCAATACAAAAGGCACAATGCCGACTTAAGTAAGAGAGGACTGACACTCTAACTTTCGATGATTTGAACTTCTGCAGTGAGTCCGGTTTTTCATTTCGATGCTTCACTTCTGGTACACTGTAACCCTTGGACCTTCTTATTGACGATGAAAAACCGAAATTGCATCTGAATTTAATACAAAAGGCACAATGCCGACTTAAGTGCAAGAGGACTGACACTCTACCTTTCTATGATTTGAACCTCTGCAGTGAGTCCAGTTTTAGATTCCGATGCTTCACTTCAGGTTTACTGTAACGCTTGGACCATCTTTTTGACGACGAAACACAGAAATTGCATCCGAATTTAATACAAAAGGCACAAGGCCGACTTAAGTACAAGGGGACTGACACTCTAACATTCTATGATTTGAACCTCTGCAGTGAGTCCAGTTTTAGATTCCGATGCTTCACTTCAGGTTTACTGTATCCCTTGGACTTTCTTATTGACATTGAAACAAAGAAATTGCATCCAAATTTACTACAAAAGGCACAATGCCGACTTAAGTACAAGAGGACTGACACTCTAACCCCTCCTGTGACTCCAGTTTTAGATTCCGATTCTTCACTTCAGGTTTACTGTTTCCCTTGGACCTTGTTATTGACGATGAAACACAGAAATTGCAACCGAATTTAATACAAAAGGCACAATGCCGGCATAAGTATAAGAGGACTGACACTCTAACCCTCTAAGATTTGAACCACTCCTGTGAGTCCAGTTTTAGATTCCGATGCTTCACTTCAGGTTTACTGTATCCCTTGGACCTTCTTATTGACGAAGAAACACAGAAATTGCATCCGAATATAATACAAAAGACACAATGCCGACTTAAGTACAAGAGGACTGACACTCTAGCATTCTATGATTTGAACCTCTCCTGAGAGTCCAGTTTTAGATTCCGATGCTTCACTTCAGGTTTACTGTATCCCTTGGACCTTATTATTGACGATGATACACAGAAATTGCATCGGAATTTAATACAAAAGGCACAATGCCGACTTAAGTACAACAGGACTGACACTAACTGTCTATGATTTGAACCTCTTCTGTGAGTCCCGTTTTAGATTCCGATACTAGACTCCAGGTTTACTGTATCCCTTGGACTTTCTTATTGACGATGAAGCACAGAAATTGCATCCGAATTTAATACAAAAGACACAATGCCAACTTAAGTACAAGAGGACTGACACTCTAACTTCCTATGATTTGAACGTCTCCAGCGAGTGCAGTTTTAGATTCCGATGCTTCACTTCAGGTTTACTGTATCGCTTGGACCTTCTTATTGACGATGAAACACAGAAAATGCATCCGAATTTAATACAAGAGGCACATTACCGACGTAAGTACTAGAGGACTGGCACTCAAACTTTCTATGATTTGAACCTCATCTGTGAGTCAGTTTTAGATTTTGATGCTTCACTTCAGGTTTACTGTATCGCTTGCACCTTCTAATTTACGATGAAACACAGAAATTGCATCCGAATTTAATACAAAAGGCACAATGCCGACTTAAGTACAAGAGGACTGACACTAACTTTCTATGATTGGAACCTCTCCTGTGAGTCCCGTATTAGATTCCGATGCTTCACTTCAGGTTTACTGTATCCCTTGGACCTTCTTATTGACGATGAAGCACAGAAATTGCATCCGAATTCAATACAAAAGGCACAATGCCGACTTAAGTAAAAGAGGACTGACACCCTAACTTTCGATGATTTGAACTTCTGTAGTGAGTCCGGTTTTTCATTTCGACGCTTCACTTCTGGTACACTGTAACCCTTGGACCTTCTTATCGACGATGAAAAACAGAAATTGCATCTGAATTTAATACAAAAGTCACAATGCCGACTTAAGTGCAAGAGGACTGACACTCTACCTTTCTATGATTTGAACCTCTGCAGTGAGTCCAGTTTTAGATTCCGATGCTTCACTTCAGGTTTACTGTAACCCTTGGACCATCTTTTTGACGATGAAACACAGAAATTGCATCCGAATTTAATACAAAAGGCACAAGGCCGACTAAAGTACAAGGGGACTGACACTCTAACATTCTATGATTTGAACCCTTCCTGTGAGTCCAGTTTCGGATTCCGACGCTTCACTTCATGTTTACTGTATCCCTTGGACCTTCTTATTGACGATGAAACACAGAAATTGCATCCGAATTTAATACAAAAGGCACGATGCCGACTTAAGTACAAGAGGACTGACACTCTATCATTCTATTATTTGGACCTCTCCTGAGAGTCCAGTTTTAGATTCCGATGCTTCACTTCACGTTTACTGTATCCCATGAACCTTCTTGTTGACGATGAAACACAGTAATTGCATCCGAATTTCATACAAAAGGCACAATGCCGACTTAAGTACAAGAGGACTGACACTCGAATTTTCTATGATTTGAACCTCTCCTGTGAGTCCAGTTTTAGATTTTGATGCTTCACTTCAGGTTTACAGTATCGCTTGGACCTTCGTATTGACGATGAAACAAAGAAATTGCATCCGAATTTAATACAAAAGGCACAATGCCGACTTAAGTACAAGAGGACTGACACTCTAACTTTCTATGATTTGATCCTCTGGAGTGGGTCTAGTTTTCGATTCCGATGCTTCACTTCAGGTTTACTGTAACCCTTGGACCTTCTTATTAACGATGAAACACAGAAATTGCATCCGAATTTAATACAAAAGGCACAATGCCGACTTAAGTACAAGAGGACTGACACTCTAACTTTCTATGATTTGAACCCCTCCTGTGAGTCCAATATCGGATCCGATGCTTCACTTCAGGTTTATTGTATCCCTTGGTACTTCTTATTGACGATGAAACACAGAAATTGCACCCGAATTTAATACAAAAAGCACAATGCCGACTTAAGTACAAGAGGACTGACACTCTAACTTTCTATGATTTGAACCTCTCCTATGAGTCCAGTTTTTGATTCCGATGCTTCACTTCAGGTTTACTGTATCCCTTGGGCCTTCTTATTGACGATGGAACACAGAAATTGCATCCGAATTTAATACAAGAGGCACAATGCCGGCTTAAGTACAAGAGGACTGACACTCAAACTTTCTATGATTTGAACCTCTGCACTGAGTCCGGTTTTAGATTACGATGCGTCACTTCTGTTCACTGTAACCCTTGGACTTTCTTATTGACAATGAAACAAAGAAATAACATCCGAATTTAATACAAAACGCACAATGCCGACTTAAGTACAAGAGGACTGACACTCTAACTTTCCATGATTTGAACCTCTTTAGTGGGTCCAGTTTTCGATTCCGATGCTTCACTTCAGGTTTACTGTAACCCTTGGACCTTCTTATTATCGATGAAACACAGAAATTGCATCCGAAGTTAATACAAAAGGCACAATGCCGACTTAAGTACAAGAGGACTGACACTCCAACTTTCTATGACTTGAACCTCTCCTGTGAGTCCAGTTTTTGATTCCGATGCTTCACTTCAGGTTTACTGTATCCCTTGGACCTTCTTATTGACGATGAAACTCAGAAATTGCATCCGGATTTAATACAAAAGGCACAATGCCGACTTAAGTACAAGAGCACTGACACTCTAATTTTCTATGATTTGAACCCCTCCTGTGAGTCCAGTTTCGGATTCCGATGCTTCACTTCAGGTTTATTGTAGTCCGTTGGTACCTCTTATTGACGATGAAACACAGAAATTGCATCCGAATTTAATACAAAAGGGCCCAATGCCGACTTAAGTACAAGAGGACTGACACTCAAACTTTCTATAATTTGAACCTCTGCAGTGACTCCAGTTATAGGTTCCGATGCTTCACTTCAGGTTTACTGTATCCCTTGGACCTTCTTATTGACAATGAAACAAAGAAATTTCATCCAAATTTAATACAAAAGGCACAATGCCGACTTAAGTACAAGAGGACTGACACTCTAACCCCTCCTGTAACTCCAGTTTCAGATTCCGATGCTTCACTTCAGGTTTACTGTATCCCTTGGACCTTCTTATTGACGATGAAACACAGAAATTGCAACCGAATTTAATACAAAAGGCACAATGCCGCATAAGTATAAGAGGACTGACACTCTAACCGTCTAAGATTTGAACCACTCTTGTGAGTCCAGTTTTAGAATCCGATGCTTCACTTCAGGTTTACTGTATCCCTTGGACCTTCATATTGACGAAGAAACACAGAAATTGCATCCGAATATAATACAAAAGGCACAATGCCGATTTAAGTACAAGAGGACTGACACTAACTTTCTATGATTTGAACCTCTTCTGTGAGTCTCGTTTTAGATTCCGATACTTCACTGCAGGTTTACCGTATACCTTGGACCTTCTTATTGACGATGAAACAAAGAAAATGCATCCGAATTAAATACAAGAGACACATTACCGACGTAAGTACAAGAGGACTGACACTCTAACTTTCTATGATTTGAACCTCACCTGTGAGTCAGTTTTAGATTTTGATGCTTCACTTCAGGTTTACTGTATCCCTTGGACCTTCTTATTGACGATGAAGCACAGAAATTGCATCCGAATTCAATACAAAAGGCACAATGCCGACTTAAGTAAAAGAGGACTGACACTCTAACTTTCGATGATTTGAACTTCAGCAGTGAGTCCGGTTTTTCATTTCGATGCTTCACTTCTGGTACACTGTAACCCTTGGACCTTCTTATTGACGATGAAAAACAGAAATTGCATCTGAATTTAATACAAAAGGCACAATGCCGACTTAAGTGCAAGAGGACTGACACTCTACATTTCTATGATTTGAACCTCTGCAGTGAGTCCAGTTTTAGATTCCGATGCTTCACTTCAGGTTTACTGTAACCCTTGGACCATCTTTTGACGATGAAGCACAGAAATTGCATCCGAATTTAATACAAAAAGCACAAGGCCGACTTAAGTACAAGTGGGACTGACACTCTAACATTCTATGATTTGAACCCTCCTGTGAGTCCAGTTTTGGATTCCGACGCTTCACTTCATGTTTACTGTATCCTTGGACATTCTTATTGACGATGAAACACAGAAATTGCATCCGAATTTATACAAAATTCACGATGCCGACTTAAGTACAAGAGGACTGACACTCAATCATTTGACATTATTGACCTGAGTCCTGAGAGTCTGTTTAGATTCCGATGCTTCACTTCACGTTTACTGTATCCTTGGAGCCTTCTTGTTGACGATGAACACGAAGAATTGCATCGAATTTAATACAAAAGGCACAATGCCGACTTAAGTACAAGAGGACTGACATTCGAATTTTCTATGATGTGAACCTCTCCTGTGAGTCCAGTTTTAGATTTTGATGCTTCACTTCAGGTTTACAGTATCGCTTGGACCTTCGTATTGACGATGAAACAATGAAATTGCATCCGAATTTAATACAAAAGGCACAATGCCGACTTAAGTACAAGAGGACTGACACTCTAACTTTCTATGATTTGAACCTCTCCTATGAGTCCAGTTTTGATTCCGATGCTTCACTTCAGGTTTACTGTATCCCCTTGGACCTTCTTATTGACGATGGAACACAGAAATTGCATCCGAATTTAATACAAGAGGCACAATGCCGGCTTAAATACAAGAGGACTGACACTCAAACTTTCTATGATTTGAACCTCTGCACTGAGTCCGGTTTTAGATTACGATGCGTCACTTCTGGTTCACTGTAACACTTGGACTTTCTTATTGACGATGAAACAAAGAAATAAACATCCGAATTTAATACAAAACGCACAATGCCGACTTAAGTACAAGAGGTCTGACACTCTAACTTTCATGACTTGAACCTCTCCTGTGAGTCCAGTTTTTGATTCCGATGCTTCACTTCAGGTTTACTGTATCCCTTGGACCTTCTTATTGACGATGAAACTCAGAAATTGCATCCGAATTTAATACAAAAGGCACAATGCCGACTTAAGTACAAGAGGACTGACACTCTAACTTTCTATGATTTGAACCCCTCCTGTGAGTCCAGTTTCGGATTCCGATGCTTCACTTCAGGTTTATTGTATCCCTTGGTACTCTTATTGACGATGAAACACAGAAATTGCATCCGAATTTAATACAAATGGCACAATGCCGACTTAAGTACAAGAGGACTGACACTCTAACTTTCTATGATTTGAACCTCTCCTGTGAGTCCAGTTTTTGATTCCGATGCTTCACTTCAGGTTTACTGTATCCCTTGGACCTTCTTATAGACGATGGAACACAGAAATTGCATCCGAATTAATACAAGAGGCACAATGCCGGCTTAAGTACAAGAGGACTGACACTCAAACTTTCTATGATTTGAACCTCTGCACTGAGTCCGGTTTTAGATTACGATGCGTCACTTCTGGTTCACTGTAACACTTTGACCTTCTTATTGACGATGAAACACAGAAATGGCATCTGAATTTAATACAAAAGGCACAATGACGACTTAAGTACAAGAGGACCGACACTCTAACTTTCTATAATTTGAACCTCTGCAGTGAGTCCAGTTATAGGTCCGATGCTTCACTTCAGGTTTACTGTATCCCTTGGACCTTCTTATTGACAATGAACAAAGAAATTGCATCCAAATTTAATACAAAAGGCACAATGCCGACTTAAGTACAAGAGGACTGACACTCTAACCCTCCTGTGACTCCAGTTTTAGTTTCCGATGCTTCACTTCAGGTTTACTGTATCCCTTGGACCTTGTTATTGACGATGAAACACAGAAATTGCAACCGAATTTAATACAAAAGGCACAATGCCGGCATAAGTATAAGAGGACTGACACTCTAACCGTCTAAGATTTGAACCACTCCTGTGAGTCCAGTTTTAGAATCCGATGCTTCACTTCAGGTTTACTGTATCCCTTGGACCTTCTTATTGACGACGAAACACAGAAATTGCATCCGAATATAATACAAAAGGCACAATGCCGATTTAAGTACAAGAGGACTGACACTAACTTTCTATGATTTGAACCTCTTCTGTGAGTCCCGTTTTAGATTCCGATACTTCACTGCAGGTTTACCGTATACCTTGGACCTTATTATTGACGATGAAACACAGAAATTGCATTCGAATTTAATACAAAAGACACAATGCCGACTTAAGTACAAGAGGACTGACACTCTAACTTCCTATGATTTGAATCTCTCCTGAGAGTGCAGTTTTAGATTCCGATGCTTCACTTCTGGTTTACTGTATCGCTTGGACCTTCTTATTGACGATGAAACAAAGAAAATGCATCCGAATTAAATACAAGAGGCACATTACCGACGTAAGTACAAGATTACTGACACTCTAACTTCCTATGATTTGAACCTCACCTGTGAGTCAGTTTTAGATTTTGATGCTTCACTTAAGGTTTACTGTATCGCTTGGACCTTCTTATTTACGATGAAACACAGAAATTGCATCCAAATTTAATACAAAAGGCAAAATGCCGACTTAAGTACAAGAGGACTGACACTCTAACTTTCTATGATTTGAACCTCTGCAGTGAGTCCATTTTTAGATTCCGATGCTTTACTTCAGGTTTATTGTAACCCTTGGACCTTCTTATTGACGATGAAGCACAGAAATTGCATCCGAATTTAACACAAAAAGCACAATGCCGACTTAAGTACAGGAAGACTGACACTCTAACTTTCTGTGATTTTAACCTCTCCTGTGAGTCTAGTTTTAGATTCCGATGCTTCACTTCAGGTTTACTGTATCCCTTGGAACTTCTTATTGACGATCGAACACAGAAATTGCATCCGAATTTAATACAAGAGGCACAATGCCGACTGAAGTACAAGAGGACTGACACTCTAAGTTTCTATGATTTGAACCTCTGCACTGAGTCCGGTTTTACATTTCGATGCTTCACTTCTGTTTCACTGTAACACTTGGACCTTCTTATTGACGACGAAACTCAGAAATTGTATCCGAATTTAATACAAAAGGCACAGTGACGCCTTAAGTACAAGAGGACTGACACACTAACTTTCTGTGATTTGGACCTCTGCAGTAAATCCAGTTGTAGATTCCGATGCTTCCCTTTAGATTTACTGTAACCCTTGGACCTTCTCAATCACGATGAATTACAGAAATTGCATCCGAATTTAATACAAAAGGCACAATGCCGACTTAAGTACAAGAGGACTGACACTAACTTTCGATGATTTGAACCTCTGCAGTGAGTCCGGTTTTTCATTTCGATGCTTCACTTCTGGTTCACTGTAACCCTTGGACCCTCTTATTGACGATGAAAAACAGAAATTGCATCCGAATTTCATACAAAATGCACAATGCCGACTTAAGTACAAGAGGACTGACACTCTAACTCTCTAAGATTTGAACCTCTCCTGTGAGTCCAGTTTTAGATTCCGATGCTTCACTTCAGGTTTACTGTAACCCTTGGACCTTCTCTATCACGATGAATTACAGAAATTGCATCCGAATTTAATACAAAATTCACAATGCCGACTTAAGTACAAGAGGACTGACACTCTAACTTTCTATGATTTGAACCTCTCCTGTGACTCCAGTTTTAGATTTTGATGCTTCACTTCAGGTTTACTGTATCGCTTGGACCTTCTTATTGACGATGAAACACAGATATTGCATCCGAAATTAATACAAAAGGCACAATGCCGACTTAAGTACAAGAGGACTGACACTCTAACCTTCAATGATTTGAACCTCTGCAGTGAGTCCAGTTTTAGATCCCGATGCTTCACTTCAGGCTTACTGTAACCCTTAGACCTTCTTATTGACGATGAAACACAGAAATTGCATCCGAATTTAATACAAAAGGCACAATGCCGACTCAAGTACAAGAGGACTGACACTCTAACTTTCTATGATTAGAATCCCTCCTGTGTGTCCAGTTTTGGATTCCGATGCTTCACTTTAGGTTTACTGTAACCCTCGGACCTTCTTATTGTCGATAAAACAAAGAAATTGCAACCGAATTTAATACAAAAGGCACAATGCCCACGTAAGTACAGGAGGACTGACACTCTAACTTTCTGTGATTTGAACCTCTCCTGTGAGTCCAGTTTTAGATTCCGATGCTTCACTTCAGGTTTACTGTTCCCTTGGACCTTCTTATTGATGATGAAACCCATAAAATGCATCCGAATTTAATACAAAAGACACAAAGCCGACTTAAGTGCAAGAGGACTGACACTCTAACTTTCTGTGATTTGAACCTCTCCTGTGAGTCTAGTTTTAAATTTCGATGCTTCACTTCAGGTTTACTGTATCCCTTGGACCTTCTTATTGACGACGAAACTCAGAAATTGCATCCGAATTTAATACAAGAGGCACAATGCCGACTGTAGTACAAGAGGACTGACACTCTAATTTTCTATGATTTGAACCTCTGCACTGAGTCCGGTTTTACATTTCGATGCTTCACTTCTGGTTCACTGTAACACTTGGACCTTCTTATTGACGATGAAACTCAGAAATTGCATCCGAATTTAATACAAACGGCACAATGACGACTTAAGTACAATAGGACTGACACACTAACTTTCTATGATTTGAACCTCTGCAGTGAGTCCAGTTGTAGATTCCGATGCTTCACTTCAGGATTACTGTAACCCTTGGACCTTCTCATTCACGATGAATTACAGAAATTGCATCCGAATTTAATACAAAAGGCACAATGCCGACTTAAGTACAAGAGGACTGACACTAACTTTCTATGATTTGAACCTCTCCTGTGAGTCCCGTTTTAGATTGCGATGCTTTACTTCAGGTTTACTGTATCCCTTGAACCTTCTTATTGACGATGAAACACAGAAATTGCATCCGAATTCAATACAAAAGGCACAATGCCGACTTAAGTACAAGAGGACTGACACTCTAACTTTCTATGATTTGGACCCCTCCTGTGAGTCCTGTTTTGGATTCCGATGCTTCACTTCAGGTTTACTGTTTCCCTTGGACCTTCTTATTGACGATGAAACACAGAAATTGCATCCGAATTTAATACAAGAGACACAATGCCGACTTAAGTACAAGAGGACTGATACTCTAAATTTCTATGATTTGAACCTCTCCTGTGAGTCCAGTTTTAGATTCCGATGCTTCACTTCACGTTTACTGTATCCGTTGGACCTTCTTATCGACGATGAAACACAGAAATTGCATCCGAATTTAATACAAATAGCACAACGCCGACTTAAGTACAAGAGGACTGACACTCTAACTTTCTATGATTTGAACCTCTTCTGTGACTCTAGTTTTATATTTTGATGGTTCACTTCAGGTTTACTGTATCGCTTGGACCTTCTTATCGACGATGAAACACAGAAATTGCATCCAAATTTAATACAAAAGGCACAATGCCGACTTAAGTACAAGAGGACTGACACTCTAACCTTCTATGATTTGAACCGCTGCAATGAGTCCAGTTTTCGATTCCGATGCTTCACTTCAAGTTTACTGTAACCCTTGGACCTTCTTATTGACGACGAAACACAGAAATTGCATCCGAATTTAATACAAAAGGCACAATGCCGACTTAAGTGCAAGAGGACTGACACTCTAACTTTCTATGATTTAAACCTCTGCAGTGAGTCCGGTTTTTCATTTCGATGCGTCACTTCTGGTTCACCGTAACACTTGGGCCGTCTTATTGACCATGAAACAAAGAAATAGCATCTGAATATAATACTAAAGGCACAATGACGATTTAAGTACAAGAGGACTGACACTCTAAATTTCTATGGTTTGAACCTCTGCAGTGAGTCCAGTTGTAGATTCCGATGCTTCACTTTAGGTTTACTGTAACCCTTGGACCCTCTCATTGACGATGAAACACAGAAATTACATCCGAATTTAATACAGTGAGTCCACTTTTAGATTCCGATGCTTTACTTCAGGTTTACTGTAACCCTTGGACCTTCTTATTGACGATGAAACACAGAAATTGCATCCGAATTTAACACAAAAGGCACAATGCCGACTTAAGTGCAAGAGGACTGACACTCTAACTTTCTATGATTTAAACCCCTCCTGTGAGTCCAGTTTTGGTTTACGATACTTCACTTCAGGTTTACTGTATCCCTTAGACCTTCTTATTGACGATGAAACACAGAAATTGCATCCGAATTTAATACAAAAAGCACAATGCCGACTTAAGTACATGAGGACTGACACTCTAACTTTCTGTGATTTTAACCTCTCCTGTGAGTCCAGTTTTAGATTCCGATGCTTCACTTCAGGTTTACGGTATCCCTTGGAACTTCTTATTGACGATGGAACACAGAAATTGCATCCGAATTTAATACAAGAGGCACAATGCCGACTGAAGTACAAGAGGACTGACACTCTAACTTTCTATGATTTGAACCTCTGCAGTGAGTCCGGTTTTTCATTTCGATGCTTCACTTCTGGTTCACTGTAACCCTTGGACCTTCTTATTGACGATAAAAAACAGAAATTGCATCACAATTTAATACCAAAGGCACAATGCCGACTTAAGTACAAGAGGGCTGACACTCTAACTTTCTAAGATTAGAACCTCTGCAGTGAGTCCAGTTTTAGATTCCGATGCTTCACTTCAGGATTGCTGTGTCCCTTGAAGCATCTTATTGACGATGAAACACAGAAATTGCATCTGAATTTAATACATAAGTTACAATGCCGACTTAAGTACAAGCGGACAGACACTCTAACTTTCTATGATTTGAACGTCTCCTGTGACTCCAGTTTTAGATTTTGATGCTTCACCTTAGGTTTACTGTATCGCTTGGACCTTCTTATTGACGATGAAACACAGAAATTGCATGCGAATTTGATACAAAAGGCACAATGCCGACTTAAGTACAAGAGGACTGACACTCTAACTTTCTATGATTTGAACCTCTCCTGTGAGTCCAGTTTTGGATTCAGATGCTTCACTTCAGGTTTACTGTATCCGTTGGAACTTCTTATCGACGATGAAACACAGAAATTGCATCCGAATATAATACAAAAGGCACAATGCCGACTTAAGTACAAGAGGACAGACACTCTAACTTTCTATGATTTGAACCTCTGCAGTGAGTCCGGTTTTTCATTTCGATGCTTCACTTCTGGTTCACTGTAACCCTTGGACCTTCTTATTGACGATAAAAAACAGAAATTGCATCACAATTTAATACCAAAGGCACAATGCCGACTTAAGTACAAGAGGGCTGACACTCTAACTTTCTAAGATTAGAACCTCTGCAGTGAGTCCAGTTTTAGATTCCGATGCTTCACTTCAGGATTGCTGTGTCCCTTGAAGCATCTTATTGACGATGAAACACAGAAATTGCATCTGAATTTAATACATAAGTTACAATGCCGACTTAAGTACAAGCGGACAGACACTCTAACTTTCTATGATTTGAACGTCTCCTGTGACTGCAGTTTTAGAATTTGATGCTTCACTTCAGGTTTACTGTATCGCTTGGACCTTCTTATTGACGATGAAACACAGAAATTGCAACCGAATTTAATACAAAAGGCACAATGCCGACTTAAGTACAAGAGGACTGACACTCTAACCTTCTATGATTTGAACCTCTGCAGTGAGTCCAGTTTTAGATTCCGATGCATCACTTCAGGTTTACTGTAACCCTTAGACCTTCTTATTGACGATGAAACAGAGAAATTGCATCCGAATTTAATACAAAAGGCACAATGACGACTTAAGTACAAGAGGACTGACACTCTAACTTTCTATGATTTCAAGCCCTCCTGTGAGTCCAGTTTTCGATTCCGATGCTTCACTTTAGGTTTACTGTAACCCTTGTACCTTCTTATTGACGATGAAACAAAGAAATTGCATCCAAATTTAATACAAAGGGCACAATGCCGACTTAAGTACAAGAGGATTGACACTCTAAGTTTCTATGATTTGAACCCCTCCTTTGAGTCCAATTTTGGATGCCGATGCTTCACTTCAGGTTTACTGTATCCCTTGGACCCTCTTATTGATGATGAAACCCATAAATTGCATCCGAATTTAATACAAAAGACACAATGCCGACTTAAGTGCAAGAGGACTGACATTCTAATTTTCTGTGATTTGAACCCCCCCTGTGAGTCCAGTTTTAGTTTCCGATGCTTCACTTCAGGTTTACTGTATCCCTTGGACCTTCTTATTGACGATGAAACACAGAAATTGCATCCGAATTTAATACAAAAGGCACAATGCCGACTTAAGTACAAGAGGACTGACACTCTATCTTTCTATCATTTGGACCTCTCCTGTGAGTCCAGTTTAAGCTTCCGATGCTTCACTTCAGGTTTACTGTATCCCTTGGACCTTCTTATTGACGATGAAACACAGAAATTGCATCCGAATTTAATACAAAAGGCACAATGTCGACTTAAGTACAAGAGGACTGACACTCTAACTTTCTATGATTTGAACCTCTGCAGTGAGTCCGGTTTTTCATTTCGATGCGTCACTTCTGGTTCACTGTAACACTTGGGCCTTCTTATTGGCGATGAAACAAAGAGATAGCATCCGAATATAATACAAAAGGCACAATGACGATTTTAGTACAAGAGGACTGACACTCTAAATTTTTATGATTTGAACCTCTGCAGTGAGTCCTGTTGTAGTTTCCGATGCTTCACTTTAGGTTTTCTATAACTCTTGGACCCTCTCATTGACGATGAAACACAGAAATTACATCCGAATTTAATACAGTGAGTCCATTTTTAGATTCCGATGCTTTACTTCAGGTTTACTGTAACCCCTGGACCTTCTTATTGACGATGAAACACAGAAATTGCATCCGAATTTAACACAAAAGGCACAATGCCGTCTTAAGTGCAAGAGGACTGACACTCTAACTTTCTATGATTTAAACCTCTCCTGTGAGTACAGTTTTAGATTCCGATGCTTCACTTCATGTTTACTGTATCCCTTGGAACTTCTTATTGACGATGGAACACAGAAATTGCATCCGAATTTAATACAAAAGGCACAATGCCGACTTAAGTACATGACGACTGACACTCTAACTTTCTGTGATTTTAACCTCTCCTGTGAGTACAGTTTTAGATTCCGATGCTTCACTTCAGGTTTACTGTATCCCTTGGAACTTCTTATTGACGATGGAACACAGAAATTGCATCCGAATTTAATACAAGAGGCACAATGCCGACTGAAGTACAAGAGGACTAACACTCTAACTTTCTATGATTTGAACCTCTGCAGTGAGTCCGGTTTTTCATTTCGATGCTTCACTTCTGGTTCACTGTAACCCTTGGACCTTCTTATTGACGATGAAAAACAGAAATTGCATCCCAATTTAATACAAAAGGCACAATGCCGACTTAAGTACAAGAGGACTGACACTCTAACTTTCTATGATTTGAACCGCTCCTGTGAGTCCAGTTTTAGATTTTGATGCATCAATTCAGGTTTACTGTATCGCTTGGACTTTCTTGTTGACGATGAAACAAAGAAATTGCATCCAAATTTAATACAAAAGGCTCAATGCCGACTTAAGTACAAGTGGACTGACACTCTAACTTTTTATGATTTGAACCTCTGCTGTGAGTCCAGTTTTCGATTCCGATGCTTCTCATCAGGTTTACTGTGACCCTTGGACCTTCTTATTGACGATGAAACACAGAAGTTGCATCCGAATTTAACACAAAATGCACAATGCCGACTTAAGTACAAGAGGACCGACACTCTAACTTTCTATGATTTGAACCTCTCCTGTGAGTCCAGTTTTAGATTCCGATGCTTCACTTCAGGTTTACTGTATCCTTTGGACCTTCTTATTGACGATGGAACACAGAAATTGCATCCGAATTTAATACCAGAGGCACAATGCCGACTTAAGTACAAGAGGACAGACACTCTAACTTTCTATGATATGAACCTCTCCTGTGAGTCCAGTTTTAGATTCCGATGCTTCACTTCAGGTTTACTGTATCCCTTGGACCTTCTTTTTGACGATGGAACACAGAAATTGCATCTGAATTTAATACAAGAGGCACAATGCCGACTTAAGTACAAGAGGACTGACACTCTAACTTTCTATGATTTGAACCTCTGC
This sequence comes from Schistocerca piceifrons, assembly GCF_021461385.2. Classification (NCBI taxonomy): domain Eukaryota; kingdom Metazoa; phylum Arthropoda; class Insecta; order Orthoptera; family Acrididae; genus Schistocerca; species Schistocerca piceifrons. The sequence goes on from NW_025727919.1 coordinate 181,051, forward strand.
AGTGAGTCCGGTTTTTCATTTCGATGCGTCACTTCTGGTTCACTGTAACACTTGGGCCTTCTTATTGACGATGAAACAAAGAAATAGCATCCGAATATAATACAAAAGGCACAATGACGATTTAAGTACAAGAGGACTGACACTCTAAATTTCTATGATTTGAACCTCTGCAGTGAGTCCAGTTGTAGATTCCGATGCTTCACTTTAGGTTTACTTTAAGCCTTGGACCCTCTCATTGACGATGAAACACAGAAATTACATCCGAATTTAATACAGTGAGTCCATTTTTAGATTCCGATGCTTTACTTCAGGTTTACTGTAACCCTTGGACCTTCTTATTGACGATGAAACACAGAAATTGCATCCGAATTTAACACAAAAGGCACAATGCCGACTTAAGTGCAAGAGGTCTGACACTCTAACTTTCTATGATTTAAACCCCTCCTGTGAGTCCAGTTTTGGTTTCCGATGCTTCACTTCAGGTTTACTGTATCCCTTAGACCTACTTATTGACGATGAAACACAGAAATTGCATCCGAATTTAATACAAAAGGCACAATGCCGACTTAAGTACATGAGGACTGACACTCTAACTTTCTGTGTTTTTAACCTCTCCTGTGAGTCCCGTTTTAGATTCCGATACTTGACTCCAGGTTTACTGTATCCCTTGGACCTTCTTATTGACGATGAAGCACAGAAATTGCATCCGAATTTAATACAAAAGACACAATGCCAACTTAAGTACAAGAGGACTGACACTCTAACTTCCTATGATTTGAACGTCTCCAGCGAGTGCAGTTTTAGATTCCGATGCTTCACTTCAGGTTTACTGTATCGCTTGGACCTTCTTATTGACGATGAAACACAGAAAATGCATCCGAATTTGATACAAGAGGCACATTACCGACGTAAGTACTAGAGGACTGACACTCAAACTTTCTATGATTTGAACCTCACCTGTGAGTCAGTTTTAGATTTTGATGCTTCACTTCAGGTTTACTGTATCGCTTGGACCTTCTTATTTACGATGAAACACAGAAATTGCATCCGAATTTAATACAAAAGGCACAATGCCGACTTAAGTACAAGAGGACTGACACTAACTTTCTATGATTGGAACCTCTCCTGTGAGTCCCGTATTAGATTCCGATGCTTCACTTCAGGTTTACTGTATCCCTTGGACCTTCTTATTGACGATGAAGCACAGAAATTGCATCCGAATTCAATACAAAAGGCACAATGCCGACTTAAGTAAGAGAGGACTGACACTCTAACTTTCGATGATTTGAACTTCTGCAGTGAGTCCGGTTTTTCATTTCGATGCTTCACTTCTGGTACACTGTAACCCTTGGACCTTCTTATTGACGATGAAAAACCGAAATTGCATCTGAATTTAATACAAAAGGCACAATGCCGACTTAAGTGCAAGAGGACTGACACTCTACCTTTCTATGATTTGAACCTCTGCAGTGAGTCCAGTTTTAGATTCCGATGCTTCACTTCAGGTTTACTGTAACGCTTGGACCATCTTTTTGACGACGAAACACAGAAATTGCATCCGAATTTAATACAAAAGGCACAAGGCCGACTTAAGTACAAGGGGACTGACACTCTAACATTCTATGATTTGAACCTCTGCAGTGAGTCCAGTTTTAGATTCCGATGCTTCACTTCAGGTTTACTGTATCCCTTGGACTTTCTTATTGACATTGAAACAAAGAAATTGCATCCAAATTTACTACAAAAGGCACAATGCCGACTTAAGTACAAAAGGACTGACACTCTAACCCCTCCTGTGACTCCAGTTTTAGATTCCGATTCTTCACTTCAGGTTTACTGTATCCCTTGGACCTTGTTATTGACGATGAAACACAGAAATTGCAACCGAATTTAATACAAAAGGCACAATGCCGGCATAAGTATAAGAGGACTGACACTCTAACCCTCTAAGATTTGAACCACTCCTGTGAGTCCAGTTTTAGATTCCGATGCTTCACTTCAGGTTTACTGCATCCCTTGGACCTTCTTATTGACGAAGAAACACAGAAATTGCATCCGAATATAATACAAAAGACACAATGCCGACTTAAGTACAAGAGGACTGACACTCTAGCATTCTATGATTTGAACCTCTCCTGAGAGTCCAGTTTTAGATTCCGATGCTTCACTTCAGGTTTACTGTATCCCTTGGACCTTATTATTGACGATGATACACAGAAATTGCATCGGAATTTAATACAAAAGGCACAATGCCGACTTAAGTACAACAGGACTGACACTAACTGTCTATGATTTGAACCTCTTCTGTGAGTCCCGTTTTAGATTCCGATACTAGACTCCAGGTTTACTGTATCCCTTGGACTTTCTTATTGACGATGAAGCACAGAAATTGCATCCGAATTTAATACAAAAGACACAATGCCAACTTAAGTACAAGAGGACTGACACTCTAACTTCCTATGATTTGAACGTCTCCAGCGAGTGCAGTTTTAGATTCCGATGCTTCACTTCAGGTTTACTGTATCGCTTGGACCTTCTTATTGACGATGAAACACAGAAAATGCATCCGAATTTAATACAAGAGGCACATTACCGACGTAAGTACTAGAGGACTGGCACTCAAACTTTCTATGATTTGAACCTCATCTGTGATTCAGTTTTAGATTTTGATGCTTCACTTCAGGTTTACTGTATCGCTTGCACCTTCTAATTTACGATGAAACACAGAAATTGCATCCGAATTTAATACAAAAGGCACAATGCCGACTTAAGTACAAGAGGACTGACACTAACTTTCTATGATTGGAACCTCTCCTGTGAGTCCCGTATTAGATTCCGATGCTTCACTTCAGGTTTACTGTATCCCTTGGACCTTCTTATTGACGATGAAGCACAGAAATTGCATCCGAATTCAATACAAAAGGCACAATGCCGACTTAAGTAAAAGAGGACTGACACCCTAACTTTCGATGATTTGAACTTCTGTAGTGAGTCCGGTTTTTCATTTCGACGCTTCACTTCTGGTACACTGTAACCCTTGGACCTTCTTATCGACGATGAAAAACAGAAATTGCATCTGAATTTAATACAAAAGTCACAATGCCGACTTAAGTGCAAGAGGACTGACACTCTACCTTTCTATGATTTGAACCTCTGCAGTGAGTCCAGTTTTAGATTCCGATGCTTCACTTCAGGTTTACTGTAACCCTTGGACCATCTTTTTGACGATGAAACACAGAAATTGCATCCGAATTTAATACAAAAGGCACAAGGCCGACTAAAGTACAAGGGGACTGACACTCTAACATTCTATGATTTGAACCCTTCCTGTGAGTCCAGTTTCGGATTCCGACGCTTCACTTCATGTTTACTGTATCCCTTGGACCTTCTTATTGACGATGAAACACAGAAATTGCATCCGAATTTAATACAAAAGGCACGATGCCGACTTAAGTACAAGAGGACTGACACTCTATCATTCTATTATTTGGACCTCTCCTGAGAGTCCAGTTTTAGATTCCGATGCTTCACTTCACGTTTACTGTATCCCTTGAACCTTCTTGTTGACGATGAAACACAGTAATTGCATCCGAATTTCATACAAAAGGCACAATGCCGACTTAAGTACAAGAGGACTGACACTCGAATTTTCTATGATTTGAACCTCTCCTGTGAGTCCAGTTTTAGATTTTGATGCTTCACTTCAGGTTTACAGTATCGCTTGGACCTTCGTATTGACGATGAAACAAAGAAATTGCATCCGAATTTAATACAAAAGGCACAATGCCGACTTAAGTACAAGAGGACTGACACTCTAACTTTCTATGATTTGATCCTCTGGAGTGGGTCTAGTTTTCGATTCCGATGCTTCATTTCAGGTTTACTGTAACCCTTGGACCTTCTTATTAACGATGAAACACAGAAATTGCATCCGAATTTAATACAAAAGGCACAATGCCGACTTAAGTACAAGAGGACTGACACTCTAACTTTCTATGATTTGAACCCCTCCTGTGAGTCCAATATCGGATTCCGATGCTTCACTTCAGGTTTATTGTATCCCTTGGTACTTCTTATTGACGATGAAACACAGAAATTGCATCCGAATTTAATACAAAAAGCACAATGCCGACTTAAGTACAAGAGGACTGACACTCTAACTTTCTATGATTTGAACCTCTCCTATGAGTCCAGTTTTTGATTCCGATGCTTCACTTCAGGTTTACTGTATCCCTTGGGCCTTCTTATTGACGATGGAACACAGAAATTGCATCCGAATTTAATACAAGAGGCACAATGCCGGCTTAAGTACAAGAGGACTGACACTCAAACTTTCTATGATTTGAACCTCTGCACTGAGTCCGGTTTTAGATTACGATGCGTCACTTCTGGTTCACTGTAACCCTTGGACTTTCTTATTGACGATGAAACAAAGAAATAACATCCGAATTTAATACAAAACGCACAATGCCGACTTAAGTACAAGAGGACTGACACTCTAACTTTCCATGATTTGAACCTCTTTAGTGGGTCCAGTTTTCGATTCCGATGCTTCACTTCAGGTTTACTGTAACCCTTGGACCTTCTTATTATCGATGAAACACAGAAATTGCATCCGAAGTTAATACAAAAGGCACAATGCCGACTTAAGTACAAGAGGACTGACACTCCAACTTTCTATGACTTGAACCTCTCCTGTGAGTCCAGTTTTTGATTCCGATGCTTCACTTCAGGTTTACTGTATCCCTTGGACCTTCTTATTGACGATGAAACTCAGAAATTGCATCCGGATTTAATACAAAAGGCACAATGCCGACTTAAGTACAAGAGCACTGACACTCTAATTTTCTATGATTTGAACCCCTCCTGTGAGTCCAGTTTCGGATTCCGATGCTTCACTTCAGGTTTATTGTATCCGTTGGTACCTCTTATTGACGATGAAACACAGAAATTGCATCCGAATTTAATACAAAAGGCCCAATGCCGACTTAAGTACAAGAGGACTGACACTCAAACTTTCTATAATTTGAACCTCTGCAGTGACTCCAGTTATAGGTTCCGATGCTTCACTTCAGGTTTACTGTATCCCTTGGACCTTCTTATTGACAATGAAACAAAGAAATTTCATCCAAATTTAATACAAAAGGCACAATGCCGACTTAAGTACAAGAGGACTGACACTCTAACCCCTCCTGTAACTCCAGTTTCAGATTCCGATGCTTCACTTCAGGTTTACTGTATCCCTTGGACCTTCTTATTGACGATGAAACACAGAAATTGCAACCGAATTTAATACAAAAGGCACAATGCCGGCATAAGTATAAGAGGACTGACACTCTAACCGTCTAAGATTTGAACCACTCTTGTGAGTCCAGTTTTAGAATCCGATGCTTCACTTCAGGTTTACTGTATCCCTTGGACCTTCATATTGACGAAGAAACACAGAAATTGCATCCGAATATAATACAAAAGGCACAATGCCGATTTAAGTACAAGAGGACTGACACTAACTTTCTATGATTTGAACCTCTTCTGTGAGTCTCGTTTTAGATTCCGATACTTCACTGCAGGTTTACCGTATACCTTGGACCTTATTATTGACGATGAAACACAGAAATTGCATTCGAATTTAATACAAAAGACACAATGCCGACTTAAGTACAAGAGGACTGACACTCTAACTTCCTATGATTTGAATCTCTCCTGAGAGTGCAGTTTTAGATTCCGATGCTTCACTTCTGGTTTACTGTATCGCTTGGACCTTCTTATTGACGATGAAACAAAGAAAATGCATCCGAATTAAATACAAGAGACACATTACCGACGTAAGTACAAGAGGACTGACACTCTAACTTTCTATGATTTGAACCTCACCTGTGAGTCAGTTTTAGATTTTGATGCTTCACTTCAGGTTTACTGTATCCCTTGGACCTTCTTATTGACGATGAAGCACAGAAATTGCATCCGAATTCAATACAAAAGGCACAATGCCGACTTAAGTAAAAGAGGACTGACACTCTAACTTTCGATGATTTGAACTTCAGCAGTGAGTCCGGTTTTTCATTTCGATGCTTCACTTCTGGTACACTGTAACCCTTGGACCTTCTTATTGACGATGAAAAACAGAAATTGCATCTGAATTTAATACAAAAGGCACAATGCCGACTTAAGTGCAAGAGGACTGACACTCTACATTTCTATGATTTGAACCTCTGCAGTGAGTCCAGTTTTAGATTCCGATGCTTCACTTCAGGTTTACTGTAACCCTTGGACCATCTTTTTGACGATGAAGCACAGAAATTGCATCCGAATTTAATACAAAAAGCACAAGGCCGACTTAAGTACAAGGGGACTGACACTCTAACATTCTATGATTTGAACCCCTCCTGTGAGTCCAGTTTTGGATTCCGACGCTTCACTTCATGTTTACTGTATCCCTTGGACATTCTTATTGACGATGAAACACAGAAATTGCATCCGAATTTAATACAAAAGGCACAATGCCGACTTAAGTACAAGAGGACTGACACTCTAACTTTCCATGACTTGAACCTCTCCTGTGAGTCCAATTTTTGATTCCGATGCTTCACTTCAGGTTTACTGTATCCCTTGGACCTTCTTATTGACGATGAAACACAGAAATTGCATCGAATTTAATACAAGAGGCATAATGCCGGCTTAAGTACAAGAGGACTGACACTCTAACTTTCTATGATTTGAACCTCTGGAGTGGGTCCAGTTTTCGATTCCGATGCTTCACTTCAGGTTTACTGTAACCCTTGGACCTTCTTATTAACGATGAAACACAGAAATTGCATCCGAATTTAATTCAAAAGGCACAATGCCGACTTAAGTACAAGAGGACTGACACTCTAACTTTCTATGACTTGAACCTCTCCTGTGAGTCCAGTTTTTGATTCCGATGCTTCACTTCAGGTTTACTGTATCCCTTGGACCTTCTTATTGACGATGAAACTCAGAAATTGCATCCGAATTTAATACAAAAGGCACAATGCCGACTTAAGTACAAGAGGACTGACACTCTAACTTTCTATGATTTGAACCCCTCCTGTGAGTCCAGTTTCGGATTCCGATGCTTCACTTCAGGTTTATTGTATCCCTTGGTACCTCTTA